>NC_057389.1:14775076-15075076 GCF_019320065.1 Cervus canadensis
GAAACGCATTTTATTTCACCTAAAAATTTGAATTAGGATCATGAATAACCGAAAAGGTGTAGCAATGAGCAAACACACCTAATATATACACTTTTTTTTTTTCTTTTTTGGCCGCACCACACTAGAGGCATGTGGAACTCCCTGGCCAGGGATCGAACCTACGCCAGGGTCTTAACCCCTGGACCACGAGGGAAGTCCCAAACCAAACATGCCTAATATAGAAGAGGAAAGGTTAGAATAAACTCCAATAGTTATAGGAATAGAAAAATCATAGTCTGTAAAGATATATGTAGGTATGTGCTAAGTTAATTCAGTTGTGTCTGATTCTTCGCAACCCTATGAACTGTAGCGTGCCAGGCGCCTCTGTCCATGGGATTCTCCAGGCAAGAATACTGGAGTGGGTTGCCATGCCCTCCTGCAGGGGATCTTCCTGACCCAGGGATTGAACCCACGTCACCTGAGGCTCCTGCACTGCAGGCAGATTCTATACCACTGAGCCACCAGGGAAGCCCCATAAAGATATATACTAGTGATTTGATGGTGAATTTATCGAGATGTAAAACAAAAGCAAAAAGTAATTAAAACAAAAACAAAACAAAAACCTTAATTCTCACCTGTTCCCAAAATAAAATATTCCTGAAATTAGACACTCTTCTCCTATCACACATCAGTCAATGCCTACTTTTGTAACTATCAGAATAACTGAGTAAGATTCCAACCACAGATCTATACATGGAAACATGGTTGGCTTTTACCCTCAAGAGCTACAGGAGTAATGATTCTCGAATTTGGAAACTGCTAAGAGAGGAACACAGTAAAGATAGGCACAAGTTGCAATAACCTATTAGTATCAGTGACAAGAGAGAAAGAAAAGATACCCCAAGGGAAAGAAAATTCAAAGACAACGGAAAAAATGTGGGGAATTTAGTTTCCATCTGGCTCTTTGTGAATTGCTTTCATCTTTAGATTAAGCCCCTTGTTGTGTCTGTTTGTATTTTGTTTCTGAAATGATTGATAACATAAAGTCACTTAAATAATATCACTTAAAACATACTGAAAGAGGAGGAAAATATACAGTAGTTTTGTGCTCTGGAGAAGGTGACCAGAAGGGTCAGTGAACACATCTGTGTAAAGTGACTGGAAGACCAGTGACTAATTTTACATTCTGTTCCCAAAGTTTTGTCTCTCACCCAGAATTAGTTCAGAGATAAATCAATCTATTAGCATTCAAATAAGACTGGAAGCTGTGTTTTTTTTTAAAAAAATTAGAATTTATAGCAGCACTTTCCTGATTTGATCACATCCCACCCCACCCCGTCCCATCCCAATCCCAAGGAATTCCTGTGACTTGCCAGAAGTAAACTGCATTTCTCTCCTTCTTTCTAACAGGTGCATATTTCCTAGCCACTCCCATAAAATGTTAGAGGTAGGCAAAATGACTTTGATAAAGTTTATACCAAAAAAATGAAATTTTACAGCATTCCTTTGAAATACATTGTCAAAGCCTGATTTTAGATTTTAGACATTCAAATTATTACAGTTCAAATACTTGCAAGGGGATAAATGCAATCTTTTCCATTGAAAAATCCTTAAGTAAAGTCGCTCAGTCGTGTCCGACTCTTTGCGACCCCATGGACTGTAGCCTACCAGGCTTCTCCCATGGGATTTTCCAGGCAAGAGTACTAGAGTGGGTTGCCATTTCCTTCTCCAGAAGATCTTCCCCACCCAGGGATCGAACCCAGGTCTTCCGCATTGTAGGCAGACGCTTTACCGTCTGAGCCACCAGGGAAGTCTTTGAAAAATCCTTAATCCAAAGCAATTATTCATTTTCCCTCAACCTTTTTTTCCAAATAATTGAATTACACTAGAAGCAATAATGATAATTTTTAGCTCTTATGTATTAGGCATAGTGCTATGTGCTTTACATGCATTATCTTTTTTAAACTCCATGACAAGTTCAAGAGACAGGAACTTTTATCATTCCCATTTTACAGATAAGGAAACTGAGGCTTGGAGAGATCGCTAATTTGCCTAAGTTCACACAGCTTTATCCACAAGAAAGCTAAACCAGGATGTAAATTCTGCTCTGTCATACCCCATTGCCCATACCCTTATACTGAAGAATTTTACAAAAGTAATAGGTATTACCACCTGCCCATAAAAGAAGAGTATAAGCATTCTAATCTGAATGTATAAATGCTAAGCTAAGGTTAATGCACAGGAATATGTAATAAATAGGTGAATACACTTTAGGTGACTATAAGATCTGAGAAATGCTTCGATAATTTGAATCCCACAACCGTCCTTATTGACTAAAATACCTTTTTTAAAAAAAAAAGCAAATGAGATTTCAAATACGCTTCTATCCCACTGACTATTTCAGGGTGTCCATTTTACTTTCCCTATACAGATGGAGCTGTAATGATAAAGGGATTAAGCAGGTGGACAACAAGGATCTGGGCATTCAACCTATTTGTGTGCGTGTGTGCTAAGTTGCTCCAGTCGTGTCCAACAGTTAGTGACTGTATGAACTATAGTCTGACAGGCTCCCTTATCCATGGAGTTCTTCCTATAATTTCAGTTTTAAGAAAAATCTACTCAAATCTGGGCATCAGATAAGTGTTTTAACACATTTGGTTTTAGGAAGCGAAAGCTAAATTCAAAGCCAGGGCCACACAGGGAAAGCACTTGTCTAACTAAGATGGGATAACCATTGCACTGGTGAAATTCAAAACATACAAAAGGGTCTCCTGCTTGAAACATTTTCTGCCCTTGCCTGGATATTGTCATTACAGTTCATCACACTGACCAAAATATCCACTAGATACTGATTTCAGAAATTCAAATGACACTAAAAGCTGTTTGCTCTTTAGTATAAACTAGCTTGATTTGATTTCTTTCCTTTTCAACAGAAATGGGAGCTTCTAGCTATTCTGAACCCTGGCTGCATGCTTAGAATCATCCACAAATATCTGAAAATAATGCAAATGCCTGGGCCCCACCCCCAGAGTTTGTGTGGTTCTGGGTAAACTAGGACCTAGGCAGCAGTCATTTTACAAGCACCCCAGCTGGCCCTGGTATGTGCCAGGCTTGAGAATCACTGGTTCAGACACTCTCTGCCTCCTGTACAAAGAAGTAATAACATTTGCTGACCATGTCCGTATTTTCTGTGGTTTCCATCCTGGAAAGATTAAACTTTCTCACAGTAGGCTACATTAAGGGAGAGAGAAACCATCACAAAATCTACTCTGAAATAAGAAACGAAAGTTGTGTGGAAAGAAGGTTCAAGGGGGAAAGTCTGTTTTTGGTGATTTAAAAAGAAAAAAAAAACATGCTATCTGATTTCTTTGGGATACAGGAGACATGATTCCATTTTCTTAAGTAATCCTTTAAATATGATTCACTTTGAACTACATACTTCTTAACTGCCTCTGTGTCTTTATCAAGTTTACCGCAGCTGCCACATGATAAGAGTCAAACCTTAACCGGCAGACTCCAGTCATTCTGAGACCACTAGAATTTTGACTACAAAGTAGGCTCAACAACCAACAAATTCAATTGCTATTTCTTTGCATGACATTTTATCAATTGTACAGATCTGCAATATGTGAGTCAACCTGGATGCAATACCTATATTTCAGGAATCTAGGTCAGAACATTATTATTACTGTAAGAGGTTAAAAACAGACATCCAACGTCACCTAAGGTTCTTACAGGAAAATTTCACATATAAAATAACTCTTTCCATTAAAAGGTGAAACTTAGAAGAATTAACAATTAACATTCTCTGCTACGAACTTTCTGGTAAGCTGTCAGTAGCCACTTAATCGTAAGTTTTATGAGGGCAGAAACAATTTCTCACAGGTTTCTGCATGCTCCAAACCTAGCACAATACCAAGCATATAGTAGGTACAAAGTAAATGAGTAATATTCATTAAATAAATGAATGTGTGCCTTCTGACTCGCTTCAGTGGCATCCGACTCTTTGTGACCCTATGGACTGTAGCTTACCAGGCTCCTCTGTCCTTGGAATTCTCCAGGCAAGAATACTTCAGTGGGTTGCCATGCTCTCCTCCAGGAGATCTTCCTGAACCAGGGGTAGAACTCGTGTCTCTTACATCTCCTGCACTGGAAACAGGTTCTTTATCACAAGTGCCTGCTGGGAAGCACTGTAAAATATATGATAGTACTGGAACTCACAGAAAACACAGGCTAATGATCATAAGTAAAATGCACTCTTGGGCTTTTTTCCCTCTACCACAAAAGCTACCATTGCCTTTATGAAATCAGTAACCATATATTTAACCTTTTTTTTTTTTTTTGCCACTTTTTCCTATGAACTAATGGAAAAACTGCTGAAGAGAAGCTTTCAGTGAATGTCAGATAAAATTCCCCCAGAATCAAGTAAGAGTGTGTGGAGACCAGACACAATCTGCATTCATCCACCTATTCTTGGACTGTAAGCTTACATTCCACTCCTATCTCTAACACAGAAATGAAGTAGAAAACAACATGAAAAAGAGTATACTCTTCAACTTGGCCTCATAAGTGATATTAAATGCCAGCGTTCTTGGTGCTGAAATCAATCTTTGTCTAATGAGCCAGAGAACAAACCAACTGAGGCATTTTTCAGGTTCTTTTGGAATGAAGTTACTCATCACATACTTATATTCATTAGACTTAGGCAAGAGGAAGACCCTTGATTATTATACCACATCCACTTACCTCTGAACCATAGTTGAGCTAGCTAGGTCTGGGTTTCTCTCTAGAGAGAATGATGACTGGTTGATGTCAGTGACACACCAATTCATCTTATCTCATCTTTTACTTTCAGAGACCAGGAATAAGTTTCCAAGACTCCTTGTATAGTAAGTATGCATTTTCTTTAGTTTTATTTAGAGTGTTTCTGAAAGGTTACTACTATGCTTCCTCCTTCTCATCCCCCTTCCAGTGAATCTGGGATTCTTGGACAGAAAAAAAGCTATCAAAAATGTGACTGGATGAATTTTCTAGGTGCCATCCATCCCAACAGGACTGTAATTTGGAGTAATTTATTAAAATATCATTGGTACTAACACATATGCCATAAAGAACTTTATTAAGTAACTTACCTTTCTAAAATGACTTTACAATTATGCCATTTATTGATAAGCTTTTAATAAGTTATGCCTTTAGGAAGAAATTAGCACAACTGGAAACTGGTTTATGGTCCTGCTATATTTGTGCACTGATGATAGTGTAGAGCAGAAAACAGTCCAACAAAGAGCAGGTGTTCAACTTTCAACAGGTAGGAAGCCTTAGTAAGCAGTTAGATTACTGGCTCTGAGCTCAGATCAGTTGGATAAACAAAGATCCACCCAAGTAAGGAAGGACTGCTCTGCAGTTTTTCTCTGATCTTCCATTAATCAGTACCATATTCTAGAAGTTGGGTTTCCAAAGACAGACATAGTCCCATTCTTCTCCTCAGGGTCATCCCATATCTACACTGTTGTTGAAGCAGGGGAGCCACAATTCAGAAGAGGACATTTTAAGAGGACATCCTGATGCAGACTATCCACTACCTATCTTATATTTAACCTACTCTTTTATTATTATTATTATTTTTTACCAAAAGAGCCCTGCTTTTATCCAGGGTAGCAACAAAACCTTGCTTAAAAACTACATTTCTTTGCCTCTCTTGCATTAGAATTGAGCACGTGATACCATTTGGCCAGTGAGAAATAGAAGTTGCTATTAAAGAGTCCTAAAGAGCTCCTTAAAAGGGGAGGCAGACTCAGGAGGCTTGCACTCTTGTTCCTTTTGGCTTTTCCCATTTTTCATGCCTGCAATGGGAACACTGGTGGCTGTAGCCACAGTGGCCACCTCCAGAACCTGAAAATGAGGATCACGCCTTCAGGCAGAGGAGACACCTGGCAGGTCCTGGGTCCCTGATGAATCCGCTGAGTCACCACTGAGCTGTCTACTGCAGGGTCTCTTCTATGTGAGAGAAAAATAAACCCCTTTCTGTTTTAAGCCTTTAGTTTGGTGGTTCCTATTGGTTCATAGCAAAATATAATTTCTGACTGAAATAAGTCCAGTTCCAAAGTTTATCAATCATAACATAAGAGGACTTAAAATCATGTCATTTGAGAAATGTTGAAGGAACCGGTGGTCATGGAATGGATGTGACAGTTGGACTATGAAGAAAGCTGAGCACCGACGAATTGATGCTTTTGAACTGTGATGTTGGAGAAGACTCTTGAGAGTCCCTTGGACTACAAGGAGATCCAACCAGTCCATCCTAAAGGAGATCAGTCCTGGGTGTTCATTGGAAGGACTGATGTTGAAGCTGAAACTCCAATACTTTGGCCACCTGATGCAAAGAGCTGACTCATTTGAAAAGACCCTGAAGCTGGGAAAGATTGAGGGCAGGAGAAGAAAGGGACAACAGAGGATGAGATGGTTGGATGGCATCATCGACTCGATGGACATGGGTTTGGGTGAACTCCGGGAGATGGTGATGGACAGGGAGGCCTGGCGTGCTGCGGTTCGCGGGGTTGCAAAGAGTCGGACACGACTGAGTGACTGAACTGAACTGAACTGAAGGAACCGGGGATTTACATCTGGAAAGAAGGAAGTGGAAAATATAGAAAATAACTATATTCAAAGTTGTGAGTCACTGATGTATGAAGAGCCACAGAAGCCAAATTAGAAAGGATGAGTGAGAACAAGAGGAGCAGACTTCAGCCCAAAGTAAAAGATTTTTCACATAATAAGATCATGGATGGGGTTCCATCAGTGGAAGCGTTCAAGTATTAGGATGAATGTCTATTCCACGGGAATACAGTAAGGAGAAGAAAACACTAAATGGGGTAGTTGGGAAGGGTGATATTTACTTACATTTCCACACTCAATCCAGAGAGTTTATAAATCTGTGAGTTCCTAATACCTAATCATCAATTCTCTCTAATATAACAAAAAATTTTCTGAATGCCTGTGAAGGGGATTTTATTGCTTTCCTCTGTTTATTGTGTTTAATTCACCTAACGTATGCCATCCGTAGGCCTCTTTCAAGGACAACTGCCTTTTCTCCTAATTTTGGAAGTGTCTTTTGCTTGTCAGAATTTGAAAAGAAATTCATTTGCAGCTAGAACAGACTAAGCAGAAGTTAGACATTCGTTGCATCTTAACTGCACGCCAAGCACTGAGCCATGTGCTTCAGATTCATGACCTATAATTTCACAACAATCCTATGAGGAAAACGGTTTCATTGCTTTCATTTTTAAAGGAGAAAAATAAGACCCAGGGAGTTTAAATAATTTTTCAAGATCACATAACTAAGGGTGATGCCAGAATAGAACTTGGCTATCAGACTCTAGAATCCCATACTCCTGACACCTATTCTATATCTGGCTTCAAAAAGACATATGTACATCTAAGGATCATAGTAAAACCAAAAGTGAATTACAGGGACCATAAAATCAAAGTATGAAGTCAAATACACTTTGTTTTTTTAGTATTTATTTTTGTAAATTTATTTATTTTTAATTGAAGGATAATTGCTTTACAGTATTATGTTGGGATACTGAACCAGGGTTAGAACTACCAAACATCAACATGAATCAGTCACAGGTTTATCCTTGTCCCCTTCCACTTGAACACACCTCCTTGAATATTTCTTGACCTATACTTTCTTCTTTTACATTCAATGTCACTTTATCCTTGTCTCTAAATATCACCTGGTAAAAAACAAATCTGAAATAATGCACATTAAAAAGGCATATGGCAGCTATATGACAAAGGGCAATACTTAGTCTCTGGATAAATTGGTGAGGGGTTATAAGGTCAGCCTTTCTCCACAAACAGCTACACTTACCTTTGTAAGCCAAAGCAGCTCCAACCAGAATCTTCTCCCATCAACGACTGAGTGGAAGCCCACAGATTAAAAAACCTTGAAAGTATAAAAACACAGTAATTTTTCACAACAAATCTGACAACAAAATTTAAAAGCCAATATTTGAAATTAACTCAATATTTGAAAAACAAAACACCTCTTTTGCAAAGGGACTAAACTTTTCTCTCACAGCATCGTTAACACAAGAATAAGAATGTGTATGAGCTGGCACAGTATTTCATCATGAATCCTTGTTAGGACTTAAAACCTGTCCCTTAAAAGCTGAAGTAACTGCTTAATTGTTTTTTTTAAAAAATAGCCACTGATATTACAGCTGAAAGAATTAAACATCACTTTATTAATTTTATTCTAACCTATTTTTTTCTGGTTTTATTTTCAAGTCGTTTTGAAGCTCTATCCCATTTTGCCACTTGTTCGGATACACTCTGATTCTGCCTTGCATGCTGATCAGTCAAGATAAACTCAGGATCAGAACTCTGAAACGGCGGACTTCAAATATGTCCAGACATATGCCGTGCGTTTCATCTCACAAAAGCCTGGCACATTCTGCCCCGCCTCACCATGGAGACCATCCCATTTAGGGCAGCCTGTACCATCCTGATTACAGACACGGAGACCCCGATGGTCATAAATACGATTTTCCCACTCTTTACATTCAATGTGCATCAAGTAGTCAAATAAAATATACTTTGGGATTAGGTCCAAAAGGAATAAGGAGCAAAGAAGAGAGAGGCAGGAAGAAAGAGAGAGAAAGAGAGGAAGTAAGATTTGTAGGGATAAAAAAAAAATAAACCAAGGTGAAGCCAAGAAAGTTTGGTGATGGCTCTCATTTTTTGGCAGGTGGATTTATGGTGTTAATGGCAAAGAGCAGAAAGCCAGGAGGAAGTCCTCACTGACCTCAAAGATACATGCATCAATTACTGACTTTGGTAACTATGTCTCCTATAAGCAGTGGCCCTACCTGTCACCACCAAGGGGTCTACTGTGACTGAGCCTGTAAGTTAGGAACGTCCTTCCTCCCGTCCCCCAGCCGTGTGTCTCACTTGGCCGCTCTGAGGGCACAATCGCCTTGCTCAGAACAGCCAGGGTAGTGGTAGTTTTCTCTGCACATTGCGCCTTGGCCCTTTGCTCTCATAAGATAACCCTGCAGGTGCTATTCTTTGCTTAGACTATCAGCATATTTAAAGGAGGTGCATTTTCCTAAACGACCAAGCATGCGAGGGGCTGTGAAGTTATGCCAGTTGCCAAGCAGTTTTTCTGGGCAAAATAATAGGAAGGAGAGGAGTCAGGTCTCCTTGCTGCTGCGGCCCAGGACCCAGCACGGCTGCCATCCCGAGAGGGAAAGAAAAATCACTGACCGAACTGTGTCTGCTCTGCGTGCCAGCTGGACATTGCATCCTTTCTCTCCATCCTGAGCGTGTGAGACAGGAACATGCTGACACACGTGGACAAATGCTCGTTCCAAGTTCTACATTATAAACAATAACTCCTCGGCGATTCAGAACTAACCACTGCAACAACACAGGGTCCTCCAAGATGCAATCATGCAATCAAAGCAAGCAAGTAAACAAAACCTTCTGGGCAGCCAGAATACAAGTCACAATATTCCTCTTCCAGAGCTGGACAGTGTCTCTCAGGAAAGATTGCCAGAGCTTTGCCCAGAATCCAGCTCATTCTAATTAAGACCTAGTTCTCAGCAGCTTGGCTATGTGGTACTACAGCCCACAGAGATCAGAAACAGAGAGATGAAAGCACGTGCACCGCCCAGGCAAACGTCCTGACGGTGGGACAGAGGCAGCCGGCTTTCAAGGAAAAGGCAGAGCTAACAGCAGCACACAAGCAAACCAAAACCAGTAACAACATAAGACAAAAATGCAGGAGAAAATTATCTGCTTCAATGACTTCCCTAATATACTGCATAGCACAGTAAAATAAGTCATATTTTAACGACAATTCTCAATCATCAGGAAACATACAAAGGTTCAATACTTAGTGAAAGCTGAGGAGTTTTAACATTTTTTAAAAAAAAGTTATGGCACTTCAACAGGTAAAGGTCCATTTTCTGGAACTCCCAAGTAATTTTACTGAAATGATTATACACCAGTATTTATCTTTAAGGTACATAGTTATTAGCCACCTAATAACCAGTCAGGGCAAAGCCAAGCCAGAAAAAGGGAAAACTGGATGAAAATATCAAATTTAGATTACCACGTAGCAAAGCTGTCCATGTGAGAGAGGTGGGTGGAGGCTTAAAAGAGGCGGATGTACTGAGAAGCTTGCCCTGAAGGCAAGTCTCTCTTCCAGAGCATGGTGGTGGTTATTCATGTGCCCTACATGGCCGCGACCATGCAAGTGGAGCAAAGAGGGAGGGTCATTCCTTCTACACAAAGAGCTGAAATAGTAGCATGGAATTCTAGCTGATCTCCAGGTTAGGAAGGCAGATTTCCAGGATCCACTCTTGGATATGCTAGTTTGGAACATCTGTCTGGATCCCTGGAGTCTGCATCTTTTAAACCTTGGCCAAGCTTGGTCCCACTGACCTGGGATGCTGCGGTCTGGGGAGGGGCTCTGAGCGCCTGAACCTCTCAGTTCTGCGCCTCCCAACTGTGGGATCGCTGACCCAAAAGGCACGCGGTGCTGCCTCAGGGACATACACTCTGTTCAGCCTGCCTCCCATGTGAACCCACAGAGCCCGCCGTCTCCCAGGAGAGCCCAGTGAGACTCCGAGCTAGCACCCTCAGATTAAGACAGAATAAGAAACATAAAACTAGCCACAACTTGTTTTTTTTCATTATTATTATAAGGTAATTGATCCCCACCCTCCACCACCAATGAAAAATATCTGAAAAAAAATTAAAAGGAGATTGAATATTTTACTGCATCAAAAGCAGTTATAAGAAAAATACAGCTTTGGGGTTTTTTTTTTAAGTTTCTTCAGGAAACTGACACTGGTGATCAGAATGTTCCAATTCTAACCACTTTGTAGCCTTCCAGCAATCTGTTTAATAAGAATAAAAGCTCACACTTAGGTACTGCTTAGCCTGTTTATCCCTCAATCATTTATTCAGGTGTTTGTACTCTCTATTTGGCTTCATTCTTTAATGAATCTCTTTCATTTTATTTTATCAATTTAATTTCTCCACAGAAATATTACAATCTCCTCAACTGCACAGATTTTTCAAATACAATCACACATAGACCAAGTCTTTAAAATAAAATGAAGCAGTAGTAATGAATTTGAATATACATACAAAGCCTTCCAGAATGGATAGAACCAAAGCCTGGCTATGCTTCTTTGGCATTTCAGCCATACTCATTACCTTTATGGTCTTTTTCCATTACATAGAAAGCAAACATTGATATCTCTGAGCACACAGAAAATTTCTTCTGCACAAACTAAGTAAACTTTACTGTCAATGAGGGCAGCTTGTTTAACCTCTTCCCTTCTATTGCTAAACAGGTATACTACGTAGTGTGAGACTGAAGGGAAGGAAAAGATTAAAGTTTACAGTATTCTGTACCTTTCTGCAAGATCCTCATGATGAGTGCTAGAAAAGGCAAGAATAAAGTGCTTGCTTGATTTGTCCAGAGATGCTATGAAAGTTTCTGCACAATCATTAGATTCTAGCTCCTTGGAGGCTGGGATGGTGGCTTTTCATCTCCGATGTGTTTAAAACTGTAACAGCAGGATTGGTAAATTTGGGATTCTATCCAGTTTCTAGAAGTTTCCAGCTCTCTTCATTAAATAACACTCTTTACATCATTACTGCATAGAAATACCCTGAAATTAAGTGAACTAAAATTCTCTAGACCTTAGTATGGCTTCTAAACACACTACTATGTGAATATACGTTTGATGAGTAGGCTAGGTTGGGCTCAGGGGAACAATGAAAAATATTTCTCTGGAGTCAACTGAAATAAATCTTGAGTGGATTATCTGAATAAAAATGAAAATCAGCTGTTATCCTTTCCCTTGATTAGTAGATATATTTTACATTTATTCTAAATAATCTACAAAGTTCCTTCTTCTACATATTGCCATCCCCACTTCCTAAAACATATCCTCTGAGGCTATATTTACTACATTCATAGAGGCCTTACCCACACAGTCACTCAGTACATATTTAATCAAGGAATGAATACACACCATTTAAAAAACTCAACTGCACATCTCAAGTATCGAAACAGAAAGATTTTTACAATTTAAGAAAACCACCTTGTGTCATTGTAGGAGAGACTGCAGGTTTTGCAGTGATTAGAACTGGGTTAGAAGTCTCGGTAGAGGCTAACTAATGTACAAGCCTCAAACATTCAGCTTTCCCATCCGTCAAATGAGTTAATACTATTTGCAGAGTTTCTAGAAAGATTAGAAATAATATCTGGAAATCTCTAAGCACAGTGTCTGCATACATCATTTTAATGACGATGACAATGAGTTTTTCTTTAAAAAATAATACTAAGAGCACATTATTTCCATCATTTTGCATGTCCCAACTTTTTCTATGCCAGGTAATCCTACTAATATTTTATTTTGTTTGACATAATTTCCCAGAACAGTAGAGTAGCATATTCAGAAGAAATAAGAAAACACACTCCAAAGTAAATATAAATAATTTTTAAATCTTAGAATATTACTGAAGTCCAGTGTTTGGAACTGTACTGAGAGTTTTTCTTTATCCATCAGGATTTTTGGATTGCGAGAAGAGAAAGTTGAGTCAAAATGAATTTATCAGAAGGATACAGGGTAGTTCACAGAATTGGAGGAAATGCTTTATAATCTGGCCTTGGAGGAACTGACAGAACGAGGTCATTCTGGAGATCAGGGTAGAGGAGCTAGGAGTGTGCTTTAGGGCAGCCAGGCGGATTGTTCCAACTCTAACCACTTTCTAATCTTCTGTCACTCTGCTTAATAATAAAGTTCACACTTGTATACTGCTTACCCTGTGCCAATAATGCTTTTAAGTACTATGCATGCATTAAGTCAATCCTCACTTAATGAGGATTTATGAGCCAGGGTAATTCTCAGGAAAAAAGCAAAGTCTCATCAGTGTAGCTTGAGTCATGTTCATCATGTAGTTGAGTCATGCATCGGGTAAGGACGTATCTCACCTGATAGTCTCACCAAGGTGAGATGGAATAGCCAACGCCATGGTAATTTTAGCAAAAGAAAGGTTAAGTGAGGCCAGGCAGATAAAATCCACAAATATCTACTACATTTGATAGAACCCATATGCCTGGCTCTGAAAGATTCTATGTCTCTATTTCTAGTTGGCAAAATATTTTCTATTAGTGATATGCACTGACGAGCATTTGGAAAGTTCAAAAATAAAATGCCTATCTTCCAGAAGTGGAAGTTATGTTTTGTCTTCTATTGTATATGTGGATAGAAATACAGAAATACTCAAAATGAGTATATGATTGCACACTGATTCCAGTGATTAATAAAATTTTAAAAAATATGTATTTAACAACAACAAAAAGAAACTGTAGATTCAGTCAAGTTTAGCATTCCTGACTTCATTGGGTCTAAGAACCATAGAAGAGAGAAGAAAATTCTCTCTCCATTACCCCAGGATTAGCGAGATAAACATTCTCCCAATCTCTTGTAAGCCCCTGGTAAAACAATCCCTTCACTGAGTTACTCAAATAAACGAGACTCCCATTGCCAGAGAAAAAAAAGACATTCTATTATCCCGAGAACTTTCATTTTGAAAAATCAGTTCTGATGTTTGACCTGAAAAAGGAGGGAAAAAAGCAGTTGCTGCCGATAAACTATATGTGAGGTTCCTGCAGGACAGTAGGAACAAAATCAAAAGTTATGTTATAAGTGAAAAGAATAAACAGTTGAATTTATTTCAAGAGTAGTCCCCATTTGTTTCTAATCAGAACCTGATTATCATTACTACCATTTGAAGAATCTTAGAAACATGAAGAAACCTTAAAGTTTTCAACATATGAAGAATAACACAAAAGTTGTACAATGATAATTAGTATCCTTTAAGTTCAAGAGGATATTCATTCTTTGTTTAGTCATTACATGTTCTATGAAAGCCTGTGACATTCAAGTCAATAGGATAATGTTAAAAGAACTAAAGAACTAGATATGTGAATCAAAGTGTAAGTGCCTCACATCCCCTATTCTTAGATTTCCACTGATGTTCAAAGGGTTATCAAAGATGAGAAAGTCACTTTCAAATTAGAAACCACGGCAATAATCATCCACAAAGCAGAAACTTAGAGGAGTTTCAGTTATACATAAAGTAGATAAGATATAAAGCAAATAAGAACAGTCAAGGAATAACTCTCAAATTCTCCAGCACCTAGTCACTTATTTGTAAGGATAAGATCTAATAGCTGGGTGTTCTAAGACAGCAGAGAGTAAAAACACATCCCTTCAATTGGTATCTCAAAAATTTGAATAAGCACCATTTGAAGCCCTCAAATTATTACAGAGGCCATATCAAGTTGTAAGTTTGCAGTTGGACATAGCTGCAGTTTACATAAAGCATGAGGCAAGCTGGCTAAGACACAGGCAGTCAAGAAGCCTGGACCCAGAAATCTGACACCTGCATAGCACCTTCACCAAATATGGAGAGAAAACACTGCCCAATCAACCCTCCTCTCCTGGACTGCACAGGTGTCCCTCTCCCTTCCTTCTCTCTGCAGTCTACAGGAGAGGAATCTGCTAATCAACAAAATAACTAATATCAAGCTTAAGAAAGCTAAAATCTAACCTACTGGCATGTGGAGAGACAACAAACATGAATAGCCCACTGCTCACAGAAAAATGAGAAACAGGGAGAGAAAAATACTATGATTGGTTTATAAAGACATTCTATGGCATAATGAATTGAAGACAACATTCAAGATTTTTTAAAAATCAAACTTAAATACCTACTATAGAGGGAAATACAAGTAAATGTTAGAAAACATGACCTTCATGTCCCCAGTAAGATTAAGAATACATGAACTATATAAGGTGAAATGGGGTTAGATTATAAATTAGATGGAAGTTTACTTGGTTAAAAGGCAGCAAAAAGAAAAGGGGGAGGTAATATCATAAGGAGAACAAAAGATGCAATATCATAACTTTAACCTATGTTGACACTGCAGAAAATAAAATTAGAAATAACAAGGTAGCTGCACAAAGAGATATGTATGATCAGTTTCAATGCAGTATTTTTATTGGTTCCTCCCTTATTACTTTTTTAGCCCTTATTAAATAGTGACCCTATTAACATAGGAAACAGGAAACAACTTCAGTGGTGGATAGTTTAAATAAATTATACTATATCCAAACTGTGGAAAACTATGCAACTATCAAAAATGATGGATACATTTTAATTTTATGACATTAAAACTTATCTAAAAATTGAAGAAAGTAAAACTGTATATAATATGATGCCATTGAAAAATATGTACAGAGAAAATGAGAGCAGAGGAAAGAAAACAATCCAAAATGATATGCCCCCATTTGTTAAACCAGGTTATGCAGATTACACATTTTTTTCTTGTTTTCACTTTTCTCAAAATGATTTGAAAAAAGTAACATTGTATTTAATTTTTTCTTAGTTAGGGGAGATGGTTTAAACTTTTTGGTTATAGTTAGATGATCTTCCATTATTAAACCAAGAAATAATGAAAATGAAAGAATTAAGTATACAATTTCAATAAGTTAGAAGGTAAAGCAAACCTAAAGAACAAAAAGAGGGACTTCCGTGGTGGTCCAGTGGGTAAGACTCCACACTCCTAATGCAGGTGGCACAGTTCCATCCCCAATGGGGAAACTAGATCCCTTCTGCATGCATGCTGCAACCAAGAGTCTACAGGCTGCAACTAAGAGTATACATGCTGCAACTAAGAAGCCTGAATGCTGCAACTAACGATCCTGAATGCCTCATTAAGATCCAGTGCAGCCAAAATAAATACAATATTTTTTGAAAAGAACAAAAAAGAAATATAAAGGTAAAAATATATCTTAATAAATTCAAAAATGGAAAAATAAAATAAAAAACAAATCCATGAACAAATCCTTTGGATAAAAATAAGCTTTAGGAAAAGTTAAGAATGAGTAAGGAGACAAATCAACAGATACAGGGAGATTTTTTTTTCCCATTGCTAAAATATGTACATGCAATTTTATGAAAAATAAACTTGAAGTGTGAATAAAAATGATATACTTAAAGAGAAACACACCAACTTCCAAAATTCAATCAAGAAGATAGAGGCAACCTCAACAGATCAATGATTATGAAAAGAATTTAAGACTTTGTCAAAGATCATTTCCAGAATGTGGTTCCCAGTCCCTTTTATTTTTATGTACAAATTATAGAAAATGTCCAAGGAATTGATGATTTTTCAAACTACCAGTGATTGCTTCCACAGGCTGAAAAAGAATATAAAACATCTGGACAACATTTTAAGAAACCAATTTACCCCTAACTCCCACATTAGGCAAAATTAGAAAACAGATATACCAAAAAAATTTTTAAACACATATTTGAAAAAGATTCATATCAATAAAATTCTAGCAGAGACAAACCAAGGATACTCACCCCTGTAGGAAGGTTCTGAGGTGGCTCATTATGCCAGCCCTCTTCTCAGGACTGTATTTTTTCCTCCCTGCAGAATGAACCTCTTGAGAGTCACCACAGCCCATGGTGCGGATTCAGTGTGGACAGACCTCACACAGTGTTAGTTCCTGTTGCGCATCAATGAATTTGAATTGCTAGAAGGCCAGAGAACTGAATTCAATGACTAGAAGCACCTGGGTCTCAGCTTCTTTCTGAGAAATGCTTCCATCACTATATGTTAAACATACAAAGAAAACTAGAGGTGGGCTAAAGGATTCAATGGAAGAAGATTTACTTCTGATTGGAAGGATGAGGAATCAGGAAAGAGATGGTGGCATCTGAGTTGGTATTTCAAAGATAGAGTTCGGACATGTTTGCATTATCACACATGGGGAGGAACACAACAGTCAAGGAAGAACAAGAACCCAGGTCCTGCCAATCACAAGATATTATCCAACGTAGGACCGCCAGATGAGATACATGCCACTCAGTTAAATTTGAATTTCAGATAAGCAGATAATTTTTAGCATGTGCACGGTAAGTCGTTTCAGTTGTGTCCAACTCTTTGAGACCCTATGGACTGTAGTCTGCCAGGCTCCTCTGTCCATGGGATCCTCTAGGCAAGAATAATGGAGTGGGGTACCATGCCCTCCTCCAGGGGGTCTTCCCCACCCAGGGATGAAACCCACATCTCTTGCTGCTCTGGCATTACAGGAGGCTTCTTTACTGCTGAGCCACTGGGGAAGCCCAGTTTTTAGTATAAGTATGTCCAACACTTGGGTAGAAACCCAAGTGTTGGGTGCAACCTTGGGTAGAAACCACCACAGAGCTAGGAATGGAATACCAGAAAGTTCAGCAGGAATGCCTTTGACTTGCTCTTTGGACATTCAGAGCATGATTTTGTTTTGCCTTTCCCCCATTCCTTAGCCCTCAACTCACAACAATTCAGAGAGAGACACTGGAAGTACCATCCAAGCACATAACTCTGGGCTAAGAAAAGGGAAGGAGTCCAGAGTCCCTTCAGAAGGCAGTCCTGGAGAAGCACATATGTAGTGAGTCCAGCTCCGGTCACCACCAGGACACTGTGCACCAAGCTCTCAGAACTGGCAACTGCCCACTGGGCCGGGCAAGTGAGCAAAGAGCCAGGCTGAAGGCAGAGAACCCCGGAGCCTGGCAACGACAGTCGCTTTTCCTGGACATATCACTGAATTGTGAGTTTTAAAAGGGAAAGAGAGCTAACCATTATGGTATTTGGGATTTCCACAAAACTGTGTCCAAAGACATCTGTGATAAATATTTCACAAGAATAGGTAATTCCAAAAACAGCCACATTACAGCATAGTGGTTTAAAAAATGCGGTCTGAAGTCAGAGCTGGGTGTTAATCCCAACCCCACCCACTGTGAGTCAAGTGACCTTGGACAGAGTGTAAGTCATCTCTGCAGACTCAGTTTCCTTTCTGTAAAATGGGAAAAATCACAAGGTTATTAAATGAGATAATATTTTAAAAGGTACCTAGATCATGGGCTTCCCAAGTGGCTCAGTGGGTAAAGAATCCACCTGCAACACAGAAGTTTGTGGGTTCAATCCCTGGGCCAGGAAGATCCCTTGGAGAAGGGACTGGCTACCCACTCCAGCACTCTTGCCTGGAGAATCCCATGGACAGAGGAGCCTGGTGGGCTACAGTCCATGGGGTCGCAAAGAGACACGACTGAAGTGATTCAGCACACACACACATACACACACACCTAGCTCATAGAAGTTACTTAGTAAGAGGTAATCACGATAATATTCCAGTATGTTCTAAATGTAACCAAAGGCAAAAGAAATGACAAGGAAAGTGACAACTGTTGCTCTTCTCGGTATTTCCTTAGACCACTGAGAGAACTCAGGAATCATGTGGTCCAGAGTCAAAGGGCCATCATCTAGGACCCATTCCAACATCCCTAGGCATCCAATGTCTCTAGAGTGCTCGGAGTGTTCTCAGGTTCCTGCTGTTAGGAGAGGAAACCAGAGTTACCCACAGAGCAGCGACGGGTGGGGAAATACGTTCCAGTCCCTGAGCGACTTCAAAATAGAAGAATTTTCAGAAGCAGGGAATTTCTGAGATTCCAAGAAGATATTTGAGAACGTTCTTCCCCCAGAGGGAAGAAACTAGGTCATGTGCTCTTAACCCAATGAGGTTTAGGGTCACAGTGGAGAGAGAGAGAGAAGATAGTTGGCCTTAATTAGCTCCCAAAAAAGCCCAGGACTCCTGGGATTAATCCAAAAGTAAGCAGAACGTCTACTGGAGAGATCCAAGCTCCCAAATTGTAAGTACTAGTTTCGGTAGGATGAAACCAAATCTAGGACAGCTTCTGAACAATTACCATTTTAACTAGCATTTCCATGCTATAAGAACTAAATTTACCCTTACCACAACTCCTGTTTATAGAAAAGGCTCAGTTGCCACCCGAAAGTACACTCTATGAAGGAACGGACTGTGTCTGCCCTTTTCACTGCATGTGCCCAAGGAATGGCAGCGTGCCTGGCACATAGCTGGTACTTAATAAATATTCATTGAACTGAATCATTCAAAGCCACACAGCGAGTTAGTGGAAGGAGCTAGGATTTGAACCCTAGTCTGACGCTCAGAACCACACTCGCCCCTGTGCCATACTGCCAGGCAAGGCACACAGGCCAGAAGCTATCGCAAAGTAAGCTTTTGCCCTGGCTGTCTGCCCCCAAGCTCTCCTGGGGTCCACCAAGGTTTTCTACCAACTGGGAAAACCACTTGGCAGGGCACCCTGAGGAGAATCTATGAAGCAAAACATTCGGGCAGATACTGCTGGTGACCTCTCAAGTATCTTATTTTTCCCTTGCTAAAAGAACTTTGATCTATTCATTCACCTATGAGAAATGTTTCCTAGCTTAACTGTCGTGAAGATTTCCTCAGTGTACATAAATCTACTAGATGGGGCTTCCATTAAAGCTATCGTGATACTGTTCAGTTTGAATATTAATAACACAAAATTCCACTCAATCATTTTAATAACAGGGCCTTCCTCTGCTCTACAGTGAGGTCCTCAGTGTGGATTAGAAAATGTGTCTGCAAAACTAAATGGAATCATGAATTGACCACAGCCGCTGACAATAGCAGAGCTTTTGCTGTCTACATATTGCTTCCCTGATGGCTCAGATGGATGAACTTTTGCCTTTGAGTTTGCCTTTTCTTCCTGTCTAGAGGTGAAACAGCTGTCCTGAGAGAATAAGGACAGAAGCCTCAAGCTAAGGCTAGTGAAACAGGAAGCTACAAGGAACCTGATCACTAGTCCCTGGTAACTATCTGGAGAGGCTGCACCTGCCTTGGCCTGGCTACCTTCTGATTTCTTGCTTTGTGAGAAAAATAAATCTCTATTTGGTTGACCTGACATTGCATGGTTTCTTCGGATGCTGCTTGCAATTGCTGAGTGACAGTATTCCAAGCAAAGCATAAAGAAGAGAACACTGCACATTCCTCAAAAAATCTTCAGTTTTAAGATCCAAGCCTCCCTAGTCTTATCTCCTCCTACGGCCTTTCATAAACACGTCCTTCCAACCCCAGCACACTCTTTCCCTTATTCCAAATAAACAATGTATTTTAAGATTAATGCTGTTTTCCTAACCTGATATGTCTGTCTTCTATAATCATTTACAGGCCTTGGAAGATTCAAAGAATTTATGTCGATCACAGTGGCCAGTGGAAGACGAGAAGAAAATTTGTCTTCTAAATATAAGCCAGATGCTTTTGCCTTAAATACCCATTTCTGGAGTAGGAAAATCAAATGCTCTGGTAAGGGACCTGATTTACTCTTGGCTTTTTTTTTTTTAATATGAAAGACTATCACCTTTAAAAAATGATTAATAAGTTATGTATTTGGAATGTTAGAATGGAAAAGCTCATTTACAACAGTGGTTATGAGAAAAATCAAACTTTTAAGAATATTTTTCCTATTCTACCATATCTGATTATACACAAAGATGTAAAGTCTTATATATGTAACAGAACATATAAGTAAATATGTTATGTGGTCTCATAGTAGAAACTATAAAGGCTTAGCACTGTGATCTAACATTCTGTGTGGTGGCCAAACCCACAAATTATTGACCAAAATATTTCGTTTCCAGAGCTACTTATTATGTAACTAGGAGAAACTAATTAAACCTCCCAGTTCACCCATCTGTCAAAGAGAAATATTATTACATTTGCCATCTGTGCAGCCTTCAGGTATGGCAAATATTGATGAGAGGATTTTAACTAAGTATAGGGCTTTGTGTCAGCTCATTTCAAAGACTTGATCAGTACTGAAAACTCCAGAAATCAATTTTTGTATATTGATTTTATTTATTTGCTCTTTAAATAAAGTATTCCAGATACAGCTAAAGCGCTAATCCCACCCCAGGCTTTCTCTCTCTTCTTTCTCTCTTCTTTAGAGAAATTTCTCCTAAATTTCTCTAAATTTAGGGGGAATCAATTCCATGCAAGACTGTATAATTTTACCACATGCATATGCAGGAATTAATATATATTATTATTTTTGTTTTTAAATTTAACTTGCATGTATTTTGTTATGTAAGTCTATTCATACTGATATAGGAAGATTGATGCAAGTACTTTAACTGTTAGCTAGTAATAATCTACAGTTAACTTATCCATTCCCTGATTAGTGGAGAGTTAGGCTGTTCCTCATTTTTTACTATACCCAGCAATGCTTTAAAAAAGAAAATTTGTGTACATATATGTAAGTGTTTCACTAAAATATGTGACTGTATTTTAAAGTAGAATTGCTGTGCACTTCTGTGCATTTTTACCAAAAGCCCTATAGGAATTTTTATTGGAATGGCATTCAATTTTTAGATAAATTTAAGGATACTTAATATTTTTAGGAATATACTTATCTGTGAATATGGTATGTCTCTGAAAATTCTAAGATCATCTACTTTATGTCTGTAAATAAAGTTTCATAATTTCATGCATAAAGAAAGGAAAAGTTTCTGTGCGATTTTTTTTCCCTAGATAATGTATATTTTCTCTTTCCACATTGTTCCCCATGCTTTTTTAATTTATTGCATTTTTGAGTTACACTTTACCATTTTTCATATTGCATTCTTACGAGGTTGTGCTGTTATACACATACTCTACTGAGTTGCTTTTTTTTTTTTTACATTGAATTTCTGTTGTTAATTCTGTATTCAGCAAACTTGGTGAACACTATAAATTCTAAAGATTCTTTTATCTACCTCGGGATGTTTCTGGATTTTCCAAAAGCTTTGTCTGCAGATTCCCATGGGTTTTCTTTCAGAAACACATTATTTGTGGATGCAGAGAGTGGGACACGACTGAGCGACTGAATTGAACTGAACTGAATGCTGTCACTTCTTTTCAGTCATCGCACATTGTCTTTCCTATCTTAATTTGTTAGCTAGAACTTACAGTATCATATAGAATAAAAGTTTGAAAATAAAAAGCATCTCTGTCTTCTTTTTTTTTTTTTCTCTGTCTTCTTTTTGCCTTTAAAAAATACATCTAATGATTCTAGGTCAAATGATCCTAGTTTGTTATCAATTACTATCATTAATCAGTGGGTCATTTTATAACAGTTTCCAAGTTTCAATATCAATGTCCAGAAATAGGGTGTTTAGATAAACAGATAACAGATGACCATAATGAAAAATTTCTTTAAATCTGATTGTTCTAAATAAACATGGGTAACAATTTTTCTATACATCAGGTCATATCTTGAAGCCCCAGTCCAAAATTCCTTCAAAAAGTCTGGGGAACTTTGAGAACTAAATAGTTTAAAAATGAATTTCAAATATTAACAGGAATGTTTAAAGTCATCTCACTTGATGAAACACATAATTAATACCTTCCATCTATTGATACAATTAACTCTTTTGATAGGACACTGGCAAATAATCAAAATTAACTCTAAACACTTAAAGCAACTTTTTAAAAGTCCAGGTTGGTAGGAAGATTAAGTTGGTGAAGCCACTATGGAAAACAGTATGAAGGTTCCTCAGAAAACTAAAATTAGAACTACCATATGATCCAGCAATCCCACTCCTAGGAATACCAGGACAAAAGTATAATTCAAAAAGATACATGCACCCTTATGTTCATAGCAGCACTGTTCACAACAGCCAAGACATGGAAACAACCTAAACAATCTCTTGGCAGATGAATGGAAAACGAAGATGTAGTGCATATATACAATGGGACACTACTTGGCCATAAACAAGAATGAAATAATGCCATTTGCAGCAACATGGATGCAACTAGAGATTATCATATTAAAAGTGAAGAAAGAAAGAAAAAGGTAAATACCACATGATATCACTTATATGTGGAGTGTAAAATATGTCACAAATGAAAGCAGAAACAGACTCACAGACATGGAGATCAGACTTGTGGCTGACAAGGGGGCGATAGGATGGGGAGGGCGAAGGGACAGAGAGGGATGGACTGGACGTTTCAGGTTAGCAGCTGCAAACCATTCCATCTAGAATGAATAAACAGCAAGGTCCTACTCTGTATCACCAGGAACTATATTCAGTCTCCTAGGATAAACCACAATGGAAAAGAATATAAATATGTGTGTAATTTCTGTGTAGCACAATATTGTAAATCAACTATACTTCAATTTAAAAATATAGAGGATAAAAATGCAAAACATGGTAATATTCTACTTTACTGTTATTATTGCCTTGTCTAATCTGTTTGGGGCCGTTTTTGCTAAAGATGGGGGCAACTTCTTGACTGCTCTTTCCCCAAAAGATAATCTACTTGTGGGGAGCAAATAATCTTAAAATTAATTAGTTAAGCAGATTATCATGCACATGCAAAGTATTTTCTAATGGAAACATTAAAAATAGTTAAATTCTCACACTGACTCATAAAAATCTATTTATTCCATGATATACCAGAAACAAGTACAAAATATGCTCTTTCAACTACACCAAGCCATCACTTATACTTCTATAATGGTAATTTATAAGAAGGTCACTTTTAAGATCTTCATCAAATGCATAAGGA
The DNA here is from genome assembly GCF_019320065.1 of Cervus canadensis. Classification (NCBI taxonomy): domain Eukaryota; kingdom Metazoa; phylum Chordata; class Mammalia; order Artiodactyla; family Cervidae; genus Cervus; species Cervus canadensis. The sequence goes on from NC_057389.1 coordinate 14,798,596, forward strand.
GTTATGCATTTGTTGGGAAGGAAAGGTGAATGACCAAAAAAAAAATTAAAAAAAAATAAAAAAGAAAGGTGAATGACCTTGAGTGACAACAGTTTGTCTTCCTTAAATCAGATCTTTTAACTTAAACTGTTAAACTATCTATTTTCATTTAGAATTACAATAAAAGCCTTGATTCAAGACTCTAAGATTCTCAGGCTTACCTAGCCCAGTGTTACTTGCTCAATTGCATCCAACCCTTTTCAACCTCATGGACTGTACCTCTGTCCATGGGATTCTCCAGGCAAGAATACTGGAGTGGGTTACCATTCCCTTCTCCAGGGGATCTTTCTGACACAGGGATCGAACCTAGGTCTCCTGCATTGCAGATGGATTCTTTACCATCTGAGCCACCACAGATGCTTCACATCAAGCTTTGTTACATTCTGGGACTTTGTAGAACAGAAATCATAAATCCAATCAACGGGACCTTCCTGCTTCATATCAGTGTTCTCAAATTTAGTTGCATAAGAATTACCTAGTTAACTATGTGAGGTGATGGATATGTTAATTGGCTTGTTGTGGCAATTATTCCACAGTGTATATGTATACCAAAATATCAAGTCCAGGTCATTCTCTTTAAATATGTACACTGTTTATTTGTCCATTGAGTTATAATAACTCAATAAAGATGGAAATAAAAAAGAATCAACTAGCAACATGATTAAAATTCTTTCAATTTTTTTTATCACCCTACCCTGCAAAGATATTGACTCATAGGTCTAGGGTGGGATTGATAAATTTTCATTTTTGATAAGTATTCTCTGTCAAAATACTGATGGGAATTGACCCCAATTCAGAGAGAAACACTTGTGTAGATAAAGTATATACCCACAGCTGTGGTCTATACCAAATCTCTGATTTCTAGTCCTTTTACCATCAACATATACCATATTCTTTAAAGCACAATGGCCTTATTGGCATCGCAACTCTCCCCATTCAATCCTGATTAGTAAAAAAACTAGGTTAAGCATCCACTTAATTGAGGTTTGCACCCTGCACTAAGGTCTTGGGGCTTCCCTGGTGGCTCAGTCAGTAAAGAAGCTGCCTGCGGTGCAGGAGACCCGGCTTCAGTCCCTGGGTCGAGAAGACCCCCTGGAGAAGGAAATGGCAAACCACTCCACTATTCCTGCCTGGAAAATCCCACGGACAGAGGAGCCTGGAGGGCTACAGACCATGGGATCCCAAGAGTCGGACATGACTTAGCGACTAAACCACCACCAAGTTCTCATTTTACATAACCTTCTGGCTATCACTTCTGCTCTGACATGCAGTGCTTTACTGAATAGCATCGAAATACCTAGGTCACTGCCAAAATTCAATATGCATGTTTTTGCCTTTCTTTTTTAATGTTTTGATTTACAGTCTAATCATTTTGCCCCACAATGAAAACAATAAATCATAAAGTATTGTCATTGTTTTCATGTTATTTACCATAACTATTTTTAACAGCTTTATTAGGATATAACTTATACCATAAATTTCACCAGTTTAAGTACATGTAAGTATATAATTCAATGGTATTTTAAAATATTTACAGAATTGTGAAACTGTTACTTTATTCTAATTTTAAAACACTGTCATTGTTCCAAAAAGCCCCAGTCACTTCTTATCCTTTCCCCTCTCTTTCCTACTAACTCCGGTCAACCATTAATCTACTTTCTGTTGTTACAGATTTGCTTCTTCTGTGTTCTTCATACAAATGGAATCACACAATATGTGGTCTTTTATGACTGGCTTCTTTCACTTGGAGTAATGTTTTTGTGGTTCATCCATGTTGTAGCACATATCATTATTTCATTTCTTTTCATGGTCAAATAATATTCCATTGTATGACAATATAACATTTTGTCTATCCATTCATCTGTTGATGGACATTTAGAATGTTTCCACTGCTTGGCTATTATGAATAATACTGTTTATATGTGTTCAGGTACAAGTTATTATTTAGACGCTGTTTTCAATTCTCATAGGTATATACCTAGTAGTAGAATTTCTGTATCACAGTAACTCTGTGTTTAATATTTTGATGAGCTGCCAAATTGTTTTGCAGAGTGACTGTATCATTTTACATTCCCATCAGCAAGGTATGAGAGTTGCAATTTCTCCGCATCCTTGACAGTACTTGCTATTATACACTGTCTTTTTTATTAAACTATGCTAGTGAATGTGAAGTAGTATTTCATTGTGACTATTATTTGCATTTCCCTAATGGCTAATGATGTTGAGCATCTTTTCATATGCTTGTTGGTAATTTGTATATATATTTTTTGGAGAAATGTCTATTCTTATCCTTCACATATTTAAAAAATATATTGTCATTTTCTTATGGAGTTATAAGAGTTCTTTATCTAGTATGGATATATGTTTAAATATATGATTTGCAAATATTTTCCCTCGGTCCATAGACTGTCTTTTTGCTTCCTGATCATGTTCTTTAAAGCACAAAAGTTGTTAATTTAATGAAGTCCAAGTTAACAGCCTTCTCTTCTATTGCTTATGCTTTTGCTGTTGTGTTTAAGAAATCATTGCCTAATCCAAGATGAAGAGTTACTTCTGTGTTTTCTTCCACGATTTTTATTACCGTGACTACTTTTATAGATGTGAATGAATGGGAAGTGAAATTTAAAGTGGTATAATCAAAGAACTATCCAGGGAGAATATTTCATTTACTTAATTTTACAGATAATAATTACTAGGATTATGGGATGGTTCCTGGGCATTAACTCCAACTACAGATAAGTTGATAGAAGAAGTATCAATAAAGAGAGAACTGCAAAGTCATAGTGAACCTAAAAACACTTAAGGAATAGGTAGGAACCTGGATTGGTGAGAAATCAGAGGACTTTGTCTCTATGCCCAGGGCACCTCTGGGGGACACTCCAAAGCAGTTCTGATGGCCGCCTATCATAAAGAAGTCGGGAACCCTAACTCCTGCCCTCACACTGTAGGATATCAGCTAGAGGGCATGGACTCACTTCCAGGCTATTCAACCAAGTTCAGGCTTGATACCATACAGGCTTGGTCAGTCATTTGTCACCATGAGAATGAGAGGTTTCTTTCTTCAACTGGTTAAGAGGTATATCTGAGCACAAGAAAGTATCAGCTTTGTCACCATCCCTGGATGGTGACACCAAGGATGTCATCGTGGATCACACCAGGGTCACCATCCGTCCATAGATGCTACCTTTTAGGTCCAACAGCCAACTACCAAGAGTCACTGGTCAACTGTTCTCCTTGGTCCATATGGGAAGAAGAACCAGGAAGATACTATTATTTTATAACAGAAAGAACACAGGTGAGGATAAGACAAGAATTTACTGATGACCTGTCAAAATAACTTCATCAAAGAAATGAGTATCATGGGCATTTTGAATCTAGTTTCCCCTTCACGTTTCCAGTACTATGTGAAGAGTAAATGTCTCCTAATTCAATGAATGGATCACAGGAGTGAAAAACAGCACACACTATGTAGAAACCTTATTCCTTCCCTTCAAAACACAAAAGGAACACAAGGTTCACTGTGAACTATTTGACACAACTAAGTCACTATACCCTGAAAGCATTCGAGAAGGCATCATTTGTGAAAAACAAACCCAATCACAGCACAATGGTGAAATGTGAAAGGTCATTTGCCAGCCTGGTGGAAAACAAAATGTCTTCTAAGGACCTGATAGGGAAAAGAGCAAAGTGTCGTCTGTCTGGCATCCTTCATATGATAATATAGAACTACTTAACACATGATTTGATACATCTTCATAACACAGGATCACTTTCTATTCTGTAGAGAAATAGCATTTAGAAGAGAATCTATCCTCACCAAAGTTTTCAGTCTTTCCAACCCTAGGATTCTGTGGAGTCACAAAATGGTTGTTTTAAAGAGGCAGCAAACCAAGCAGGCAAGGTTTTTTTTTGTTGTTTTTTTTTTTGTATTTACACAAAAAGGATAGCTACAGGAACAGAACTTAATATTCAGGTAATTTTCATCTAAAATTCCCTATATTTTGAGATATTGTCTCTTACATATTTTATTCTTACTTTCAAATTTTTCATAAAATATTTGCTCATAGTTTTCTATTTTTGTATAATGCCATCTACTTGTTCCTTAAAACAATCTCCAGGATAGAAATTCAAGGTTTTGAAATACAATCAACTTTGCAAGCATGCTGACACATTAAATTCTCTCAGAGTATTACTGTGACTCAGAATAGTTATATCTTCTTTTCAAATCAAGGCTTTCAATATGTAAATGAATCATGCAATAATCCAGAGCTTACTTTGTCAAGGCTTTCTGTGCAGAGATAGATTATAAACTTTACATAAGTTTCTTTGGATAAATGGATTGCAAATGCAGACACTAATCTACAGGACAAATAAAATTTACTGGAGTCCCACACTTAAAAACTGGTTTAATCAAGACAACAATTCATTCATTCATGTAAAGAATAATCCAGTGATGGAACAGGGTAGAAGAAGTGAGGAAAACATATGAAATAAGAAATTAGAAGGCTGGAGTCCCACACTTAAAAGCAGGTTTAATCAAGACAACAACCCATTTATTCATGCAAAGAATAATCTAGTAATGCAACAGGGTAGAAGAAGTGAGGAAAGCATATGAAACAAGAATTAGAAGGCTAATCAAATAGTCCAATCAAGACTATGTTACCATGTTCTCTTATGAACTTGAGCAGATTAGTTTCTCAAGATGTATTCATTAGAAATGTGCAGAGATATGAGTAATAGAAAAACTGATGAAAAGTGGCTTAAGAAGGAAAGACATTTAATTGTCTCACAAAGAAGACCCAGAGATAAGACGTTCCAGATGTGGTGCAGGGGCTCGCTGCAGTCACCAAAGATCCAAGCTTTCCATCCTTCTGCTCCGTGGTCACCCCACCCTAGTCTTGCCACCTCACAGTCCCCAGATGGCTGCCGACCTCTGAGTATTACACTCCTATTCAAAAACATAAAGCCAGGGAGGCTGAGAAAGATTTTTATCTTCCATCTAGCTACTTCCTCTTAACAATGAAAAGATTGTTTTTCCCCCGAAACAATCCAGCAGATTGTTCCTTTTATACTGTTGGCCAAAAGTTGGTCACATGGCCACCTCTATATACAAGAGAGTCTGGCAAAGTGAGGATCTGGCTTATCCAGTCTCTTAAAGAAGGTGACAGACGAGGAAGAAGGGGGCCTCATGGCTCTGTCTAAAAAATGTGGGAGTTGGATCAACTGATCTCTCAGGCATAGCTCTAGACTAATGAATGAAAAACAAGTGATCTGACTTTTACTTTATATGTTTTTAAGAGGCTTCAGTTTTTATTTCAAGCTTCCTGTGATGGAACTTTTCCTCCATCTAAAAACAAAACCAAACAAACTTCCTCCATCCATGAATGTGAGGTTCTAAAGTGAAAAGTGTTTCCCCTTTCCTAACTAGGGAGAAAAAAAAAAAGCTTCTGAGTGGTCCAGACACTGAGTCATTCAATTTAACTTTGATGGGGCTACATCTATTTTTGAGGTCTTGCCATCACAGTTTAAGAGCACTGACTGTCTACAGATACTTCAGATGATTTTCCCAGCACCTCTCTGAGTTTACCCTGCACTAAATTTGAAATGGAAAATTGATGATGTAAAAGGTTGAGTAAATAATTCTATTGGAAAAACACAAGTAATCTTTTTCTTTAAAAAAATCCGAAGAATTCAAAATGTATTGAATTTGTCCAACTGACTGACATTCCATTTATGGTATCTCATACACCCATGAAATATTACAATGTACCACTACTTCATTTTTTTTTTTTACAGAAAATTACACAGCGGCCTTTTCTCATTAAAAGCATCCCAATACCAAATATACGTTCACACTAAAATTAAAACAAGGAACTAAATGGGAAAAGCTTGGAAGCTAGAATATCGCCAGCTGTGTACATGAGGTATGATTTAAAGTGACAGCAAGCAATGCTCCAATCAGCCTGTTGGTTAGTTAGAAACTGTGGACACCCAGACGAGATTCCGCCTAAATACACACCCAATGGTGTACTCAAAACTACCGTGCAAAAATGCTTGTTTTACCCAGGTACCCTATGAGAATATTTAGCTGTTACATTGTAAATGCTGTTATTTTGGTTTCTAAAAATGTCATGACAGGAAATGATTCGTGGTGTAGTTGCCAAGATGGCTGTTGAGCAGAATCGGGGGCGTGGGGGGCGGGGGGAGTTAAACTTAGACAACAAGAAACTGGAAAAGGTGAAAATACTACCTACTTTTTGCAATAAAATAATTCTTATAATCCAAAATAAAGTTGATTTTGTTTCCCTGTAATTGTCATCACCCAGAAGGTTGTTTATGCTTAAAGAGTCCCTACTGCTCTTTGTCCCAATGGTTATAAAATCTGCCGTCACCTTTGGATCAATTGCCTGGTTGACAAATGACTAAAGAAAGACATCCAGTTTGTACAGAGACAAGAAATGAGTCCTTCTTGCCCTTATTTCCCAGCTGCTACAGCCAATGGGAAGTTGAGGTCTTTTGGTAAGAATTTCTGCAGGTTCAGAAAGGCCCATGCTTGTACTAGTTCTTATTCTCGCCCTATCTGAGAAGTACAAGGTGAAAACAGGTAAAGATAGAGGCTGTTCAGGAAATAACGATAGTTATTGTATAACTATAGTTATAGTTAATGCCATATTAGGAGTTTGACCTTACTCAGAGGGATGCTAAGTTAGGTAGTTTAGTAATTGAAGAGCTGTAGACATTCAAAAACATAGAAAGGGGAAGAGATGGGAGGATGAAGGAGAGTTATTAATAACTAAATTGGTTTTTCTTCCTCAATAGATTCATGTTATAGAACAGTTCTAAGTATAAAGTTCCTGGTTTAGCCAACTTACTTCCCATTAATAATATTTATCAGTCATAGTGGCTCAGTTGGTGAAGAATCTGCCTGCAATGAAAGAGACCCAGCTTTGATCCTTGGGTCAGGAAGATCCCCTGGAGAAGGACATGGCAAACCACTCCAGTACTCTTGCTTGGAGAATTCCATGGAGGAAGGAACAGAGGAGCCGGGAAGGCTACAGTCCATGGGATCACAACAAGTCAGACATGACAGCAACTAACTTTCTTTAAGTTATCTTTGCACTTATCTTTAAGCAATAATTTGTCTTTATTACTCTTTCTGTTAGATCTACAAATATTAAAAAATCACAACAAAAAAACACCCAAGAGAGATAAATAGCTATCTACATTCTTAAGGAGGTAGTAATAGTTTGTAAGCAACATTTTTCCAGAAAACTTCCAACATATAATATAGTTTTACTTTCACTGCTTTCAAGTAAACTCAACACTCTCCCCTCTTCTACAGCAACATGAATGAGCTTCTTCCACCCTTTATTTTTGGACTCCCATTAACTGTTTACTATTTAGTAGGTTCCCTGTGTGTTTTACAGTATAAGTTGCATGTAATTTTATTACTTGTATTGTTATATCCCTTTATCCTCCCTTTCAATTTTTTTTAATAATTATTTTAAAATATAAGACTATTACCAGTATTGATTACTTGAATGTGTGAAAGAAAATTCACCTTTTACATTCTGTATTACAATGGATGAAAGAATATAATTCAAATAGATCTGAAACTTGATTTTTCATTTCTTCACTGGGTTACTAATGATTTTTTTATTCTTCCTAAGTCATTTGGATTCATCTGGTGTTGGTCTACTTCACAGATCTGAGGCATCCCTTATGAAAATGCATGTCCTGATTACCAGTGAACAGTATAGATAAATACCAAGTTCATACACCTAAGGAGAAGAAGACAGTAACAATCTTTCCTTCTGTCCTCACTGAGGACAGAATATGTTGTCATTTAAATGCTACTGCTACTGCTGAGTCACTTCAGTCGTGTCCGTCTCTGTGCGACCCCATCCCTGGGATTCTCCAGGCAAGAACACTGGAGTGGGTTGCCATTTCTTCAATGCATAAAAGTGAAAAGTGAAAGTGAAGTCACTCAGTCGTGTCTGACTCTTCACGACCCCATGGACTGCAGCCTACCAGGCTCCTCCGTCCATGGGATTTTCCAGGCAAATGCTAGGTGGCACATATACTATTGCCTCAGAAATGCAGAAACATACATTTCTGTTTCTTGAGGCACTCATAACACAAACATTAAAGGCCAAAAACAAAGCATTAAGGACCATACATATCTGCTTGCCACTATTGTTTAAAAATGATAAATTTCATGGCATGAAGAACAGAAGCTACTGATGCCCTGGCCGAATGAAATCTGAAAAGAGCAAGCAAATGACAGAGACCCTTTTAAAAAAGCAGGTATATCTGCTCCTTCAGTCTTCAAAGTTGCTCTTACAACACTTGATCTAGTGATTGCCTCAAAGCCCTACCTGCTGATCAACATGAATTTCTTGACAAACAAAACTTCCATATATATGAAATATATTTTAATGAAATGATTATATATTGGACATTGTAGGCTTTGCTATAGTGATGAAATAAAACATTGATTATGTTTACATCATTAAAAAATGAGGTGTGGTGGGTAAATAAAAAGGTAATTTGATGGAAAAAGTAAAAGAAAAGACATGTATACTGAGTTGGTATATCTTAATAACATATAATATATCTTAATAACAGATAAGATATAGAATTGAAGTCATACTGTACCAAATTAATCTGAATGTATTCTAGATGTATTCCTGGCTAATTTTTCTATTACAGTAAGACATTTAGCACTATAACACTAAATTTACTGTTAAGTATCCCTTTAATATTAAATTCAACAACACCAACAAGAAAATATTATGTACAATTTGGGCCACCAACTAAAAATAAACATTTCACTAACCTCCAGGAATTTACAGGAATGTTTCTCCTTAAAAAGAAGAGAAGCCAGATAAATACAAAACAAACCAGAGTGTAGTACTTTAAATGATCCTTAAAGCAAACTAATAAGGACTGGGAAGAGGATAGCATCAAGACATGAAGGAATTCTGGTAGGGGTCATATGGTAGATACTTGTTGGCTCGGAGCTAGTTGGTAAACTTCCTTTGAGAAATCAGTGCACGTGGATGGGTGGGCCTTCACCCTTGAACCCAGGGAGCTGAGTACACAACTCAGATGCGGCCAAACAGAACAGCTAATTACCAATTGATTCAGGGGTGGGCAGGTGACCCAAGTTGGCCACCTCAAATTCTACTACTTGTGAATTCTCCTACTTGTGTGGAAGCCATTAACAACAAATGCTGTCTTTTTCAACTGACCTGAAACCTGAGGAGAGCTCTGACAAACAACTTGCCACCGTGTGTCATCTGAGAAGATGAATTAGTATTCTGTGGCTGTCATAACAAATTACCACAAATTTGGTATCTTAAAACAACAGATACTTATTTTCTCACAGTTCTGGAGGGTAGAAGTATGAAGTTCAAAACTGAAGTATCCTCCGGGCCATGCTCCTTCTGAAGACTCCAGGAAAGACCCTTCTTTGCCTCTTCCTAGTTGCTGGCAGTTGCCAGCCATCTTGGTGTTCCTTGGCATGTAGACACATTAGTACCACCTCAGCCTCCTAGGGACTCTTCTAGTGCCTCCTCTGTGTCTGTGTCCAAATCCCTGTTTCCTCATAAGAACATCAGTCATTGGATTTGGGGCACACCCGAATCAAGTAGAACCTCATTTCACTTCATCATATCTATGAAGATCCTATTTCCAAATAAGGCTATATTCACAAGCATCAGATGTTAGCACATCAGCATATCTTCTTAAAGGACACAAATGAACCCAGAATAGGCTACAGAGGACAAAGTGACCTTCAGGTCATTCATAATGACCTGACACTGCTTAATTTAGCACTGAAAATATATCCTGTAAATGAAATTAACTATAATTTCCTTCAGTAAAGTATAAACTTTATGTATAATGGTACCAGAAAGTGATACAGCTTTTCTTTCTCTGATAAATGACACTGGGCAAGGTCATCAGAGAAAATATATTAGGTCTATTTTCTGCAGAATAAGTGAAATCATGGTACTTTAATTTCAAATAACTGATTAAACTCAAGGGAGACTGTCATAAGAAAAGAATGTCAGATAATATCACTAAATAGCCAACTAAGTTCAGAACTATTTAGAAACAAAAGTGAACCAAACAAGCTGAATCATTTCAGATAGTCAACTTACTAGTCACAAATATTTTCAATGGCATAGCTACATGTGAGTGATGTCTTATTCATCAAGGAATGTCTTCTGGAACTAACACTGAATATAGTCAGAAGACCCATGTTCTAGTACAGAATCTAGCCAGGTCTGTAACTTTGGGAATGACTGTTAATTGCTCTGGGTTTCTTTTCTCAGTAAAATGAAGAGTTGATAATCAAGATAATCTCAAATATCTCTTTCTCCTCAAAAATATTTGCATAAAATTATATTTTTTACTATAGTCACTTTATTTACATAGCTTGTGCTTCACAGATCAATAAAAGAGATTAATTATAGTTAAGTTCCAGTGTGTCTGACAGTATATTTTACCATGTGAAAATAAAAAACATGAGGAAGAAATTCTCTGGCAGTCTAGTGGTTAGAATTCTGGGTTTTCACAGCCAAATGCCTGGGTTCAGTCCCTGGTCACGGAACTAAGATCCCACAAACCATACAGCATGGCAGGAAAAAAAGTATAAGGAAATTTTATGGTCACAAAATGGCTGCTACAGCTCCAAACATCACATCTTCACAAATCAATGTCCAAAGCAGGAAGGATAGGAGAGGTAGAGAGCCTTCTTATGTATCTTTGTAATAAGAGGTAAACCTTTCTCAGAAGTCTCTAAGCAAACTTCTCCTCAGGTTCCATTAGCCAGGACTGAGTCACAGGCCCACCCCATAACAACGAAGGAGGAAGAGAAAACCAGTATTTAGCATTTTCTGCCTCTACCATGACAGACAACAAGGAAGAAAGGGGAGAGAAAATTGTTTATTAGGCAGCAAATAGGGCCAGTCAGAGGCCCCCAAAGAAAGTGACTTTAGAACCTTAACAGGCTCTGACAGCCTCCTAGCAAGAGATAGAGCAGGGTCTTCAGTGGATTCAGTGAGAGAGAAGAGTTTCAGGGATATCAGTTTTGTCAGTCATGCCAACAACTTTGGCATGGCCTATATAATATCATTTATTAGCTTTATGACCTTGGATTAATTACTTAGAATCCTTACAGGGCTCAGTTTCCTCATCTATAAAATAGGTATAATACGTCACAGGTATATTCTGAGGATTAAGTGAGAGAATACATGTAAAGTGCCTAAATATTGCCTGAAATACAGTAGATCTGCAATAAATGTTACTTTCCCCTCTACTCCTCTTTCTTAGAAATCCCTTAACATAATTAATTTATATTAATTACATATACTCTGTCTCACTTTCTCTTCATTTCCTAACTACACACTGCATGGCAAGGAGCTGTGGGCAAACAACCCTTAAGAGTAGGTTGTTAATGGCCTGGCAGAGTATACACCATGATTCCTAGCTCCAGTCTCTCGGGAATAAACTGAGAAGACCTTTCCCTGATGAGATTCCTCAAGAAAGGCATCTGGGGACATGGTCACTTAAACCCATGAGTACTGCTTTTAATATTCTGTGTGATATAAAGTATGCAGAGAGGACCTCTACTGCATCCCAGTGTACAATCAATGACAAGAAGTCATGCATGTGTGCTCAGTCGTGTCCAACTCTTTGTAATCCCATGAACAGTAGCCTGCCGGACTCCTCAGTTCATGGAATTTTCTAAGCAAGAATACTGGAGCAGGTTGCCATTTCCTTCTCCAGAGGATCTTCCTGACCCTGGGATCAAACCCACGCAGCCTGCCTTGGCAGGCAGATTCGGAGAAGCCCCAAAGAGCTCATGAGGCAAAGCTATTTTTTTGAGGTGCAAACTAAACTAGTCACTTTTGTCACAGAACACTATTAATACTTAAAAGAATTATTGCCAGGAAAACTGTGGTTATTAAGAACTGGACTTGGCAAACATTTTCTCAAAAGTAAAGGAAATGAGCCTGTAACTTCGAGGAAAATGACAAGCAGTATTTGATGACAATGACAAAATTTGAGCTTTCAAACCAAAATTTGAATTTTGGAAAACATGTCTACCACCATATACTTGACATCTTCCCAATATTTAATGACTTTACATGATCTTTTTTAAAAAACTATATGAGGAAATATATAAACATTTGAAGGATCTGTGTAACTAAGTGTACCAATATTTTTCAAATAAGTAATGCATGATACAAAATCATGCACGAGTAAAAGATCCACTCAAAGTTCATGATAGACCAATAGATTTTTAACAAAATATAAAAAGTTATTGCTGTGAGTTCAGAATCCACATTACAACTAACCTTTAAAATACTACCACCTGCCAAGTTTCAGTGTAGTGTCAAAGAATATCCTCATTTATCTAAAAAAGAAACAACGAATTTACCTATATGAGGCTGGGATTTCTTCACATGCTTTAAATAAGACATATATCAATAGATCACTGGAGAAGCAGAGGTGATAAGCCAGCTACTTTCTCATAACCAACAGTCAAAGAGATCACAAAATGTAAAACAATTCTCAATAATTTTTTGTTTGGGGAAAATAGATTTTTAAATAAAAATATGCTATTTGCACTAGCATGCAATGAGTTTAGCATTATTTTTTAATGTTCAAATATTTTTTATATTTCTCAGTTTTGTATAAGAATACAGTAAATATGAATAGCTATAATCTACATAGTCAAAAGCTCTTTAGAGTCCTCAGTAATATTTAAGGGCATAAAGGTCCTCAGACCAAACAGTTTGAGAACCTTTGCTGTACAGTATTTCATTGTGAGCAAGGATTTAATTTTAACAGTAACTTCTGGGAATATCCTTGAGATAGTATATATTTAGCTTAATTTCCTCATCTGGCCTTTCTGCTTGTGGTTTCTTCTGCCCTCCAACCCTTCCTGCACCGGGCCAATCAGATCATCCTACAGTTCAGTCCTTACAGTGGCTGTTACATCAGGTGCACTTTCTTCCTCCTGGCAGGAATATCCCAGAAAGCTTTACCAAGAATGTGGGACTGTGCTGTGGCTTAAGGATTTGGCCAGAAAGAGGTCAGAGGAGGACAGAGCAAACTAGAGCAATGTAAGCACAAGACTTTTTCTTGGATTATGGATATGATTTCCTGGGCTTCTCCGTTTAACAGCATCTCCTAACACCAACCCTAAAACATTCTCCCTGTGTCTCTGTAACACATAACTCCCATTTTGTTCTCCCCAAAATGCCGAACACTACCTGTTTTTTTTTCCCTTGATTTTTATTCCTTTATTTTCATTCTTTCTCACTACCTTCCCCAGAATATGAGCTCTAAGACTGCAGAAACCTTGTATGTCTTGTTTATTGACTGGAACTGTGTCAGGGATGCAGTAGGTACCTAATATATTTTTGTTTAATAGATTAAACATCTCCTCTTCATAAATCTGTTTATTTTGCAATTCATAAAAGGCAAATGAAAATTCCAAGATCTAAAATTGTCTTTTAGTTCATGGGATATTAGGCTTTTCCTATCTATGTAAGAAATAAGAGCATAAAGGATTCTACAAAGTTTCCAGGAGCTATATTTTGACTTACAATATAGCCTTTCCTTTTCTTGGTTTCTTTCCATTATTCTTAGCCATGTATATATTGATGCTCAATAACTTCACAACTCCCTGGAAATTTATGACTTATAAATAGATTCCCATAATGTTTCTTATAAATTATTTCTTATTCAAGCTATATACATTTAGCAATTTACATATTCCATGATAAATTATATTCTCCATTCTGTTCCTTATATGTCTTCAATTCATGTAGATTTTCAGATTTAATCTTTTTGTGTAGAACAGCACACTTTCCAAGACTGGCTTTTTTTTGTGTGTGTGTGTGTGTAGCAGAGTTTTATTAAAGTAAGAAAAGGGACATAGAAGGCTTCTGATCAGACATCAGAAGGGGGATGGAGAGTGCCCCCTGAGACTGGCTTTTAAGACTTTTGAAGCTGGAAGAAAATACTTTTGTTTACATGTTACCAGCATGCTCTATATGTACCAACATAGAAAGATCTCTAAGATATGGTATTAAGTATATGGAAAGAAGGCTTCTCCAGTGACTCAGCAGTGAAGGATCCATCTGTAATGCAGGAGATCTGGGTTTGATCCCTGGGTTGGGAAGATCCCCTGGAGGAGGGCACGGCAACCCATTCCAATATTCTTGTCTGGAGAACTCCACGGACAGAGGAGCATGGCAGGCTACATTCCATAGCGTCACAAAGAGTTAGACATGACTGAAGCAACTTAGCACTCACACACACATACAGACAGACATAGGACAGTATATATACTTTGGTCTTGTTTGTATTTTCTTTTTAAAGAAAAGATATACAGTCCTAAAAATATTTACATGTACGTAGATTGGCTCTGACTTGGAGAAGAAAATGGCAACACACTCCAGGATTCTTGCCTGGAGAATCCCAGGGACGGAGGAGCCTGGTGGGCTGCCGTCTATGGGGTCACACAGAGTCGGACACGACTGAAGCGACTTAGCAGCAGCAGCAGCAGCAGAAAGGCTCTGAAGGATGATAGAAGGCTGAAGAGGACAGTTGCTTAGAGGAGAAGACTGGGAGAAAGAGCAGAAGGAGCCTGACTTTTAATATGTTCTCTTTGATATCTTTTGAACTTTGTACGCTGTGTGTATGACTTAAGGTTTAGAAAATAAATTTCATACATAAAAGTATGTTTATATGCACCAATCAAAGACAGAGATTAGCAGTGGGATTTAAAAAACATGACCCAACTATATGCTGCCTATAAGAATCTCACTTCAAATATAATATATATAAGATGAAAGTAGAAAGATAGAAGAAATTAATCATACAAACATTATTCAAAAGAAAGCGGGAGTGCGGCTTCCCTGGTGGCTCAGAGGTAAAGAATCCGCCTGCCAAGGCAGAAGACACAGGTTCAGTTCCTGGTCTGGGAAGATCTCACATGCCACAGAGCAGCTAAGCCCCTGCACCACAACTATTGGGCCTGTGCTCCGGAGCCTGGGAACTGCAGCTACTGAGCGCTCACGCCTACAGACTGCGCTCTGCAGCCAATGAGAAGCACACACGCTGCACTGAACGGTCCTCCCCTCTCCCCCCAAGGAAACGCCTGCTCATCAGCAAAGACCCAGCACAGACAAAAATAAATAAATAAAGTCTTTAAAAAAAAGAAGAAGAAGAAAGTGAGTGTTAATATCAGATAAATTAAGGAGCAAAGATTTAGCAGAGACAGAGAGTGACATGACAAAATGATAAAAGAGTCAAACCACCAGTAAGACATGGCAATCCTGGGTATGTAAACAACAAAGCTACAAAATATCTAAGCAAAAACCAGTGAAATTGAAAGACGAAACAGAAAAATCTACAACTATAATTGAGACTTCAACATCCCTCTTTCGACGACCGGTAGAACAACTACATGGAAAATCAGCAAGAATATAAAAATAATTCAAAACACCATCAACCAACCGAATTGAATCAACATTTATGGAACAGTCTCCTCAACAACAGCAGAACTCACATTCTTTTACAAAACTATGGAACATGTACCCAGGTAAACCACATCACAGGCTATAAAACAAACCTCAACAAATTAAAAAAATTTAAATCATACAGTTTGTTTTCTGACCAGAGTGGAAGTAAAATAGAAATCAATAACAGAAACAAGAACAATACATTTCTAAATAATCCATGAGTCAAAGGGGAAGTCTCAAGAGAAATTAAAAATAACACTGAACCTAATGAAGATGCAAGTAGAACATATGAAAACTTGGGAGTCACAAATAAAGCAATGCTGACAGGGAAATTTATAGAACTAAATGTTTACATTAGAAAATAAGAAAAGTCTCAAATCAATAATCTAAGCTCCTACCAGAAAAACCTAGAAAAAAGTATATCCAAAATAAATAATAAAGATGAACAAGAAAAAAAAAAAGAGAATCCACAAATTAGCAAAATTAGGAATTAAACAAGGGATATCACATAGGCCATGGGTAATACAGGAGTACTGTGAAAAATTTTATACACGTAAGTCAACTTAAATGAAATGACCAACTCTGAAAAGCACAAAGTACAAGAAATACAGTATTAAATAAATAATTTGTATAGTCCAATAACTATAAAGGAAATTAAATTAACAATTTAAAATAAAAAAAGAAATCTCCAGGTCCAGATGATTTCACTGGAGAATTCTTCCAAATATTTACAGAAAAATTAGCATCAATTGTACACAATCTCTTCCAGAAATAAAAGAGGAGTGAACACTTCCAATTCATTTTATGAAGCTAGTATTACCCTGACACCAGACAAAGTGAATGCAAGAAAAGTAAACTACAGGCCAACATCACTCTTGTAAAAATCCATAAAGGAAACACTACATAAAATCTAGCAATAAATAAAAGAAATTATATACCACAAACACATACAGTTTATTCCAGGGACACAAAGAGAGTTCAATATTTGAAAATTACTCAATATAATCTAGAAGGGGAAAAAGCAGAAGCAGTGACAGATTTTATTTTCTTGGGCTCCAAAATCACTGTGGAAGGTGACTGCAGCCATGAAATTAAAAGATGCTTGCTCCTCGGAAGGAAAGCTATGATAAACCTAGACAGCATATTAAAAAACAAAGACATCCCTTTGTGGACAAAAGTCTGTATAGGCAAAGACATGGTTTTTCCAGCAGTCATGTACAGATGTGAGAGTTGGACCATAAAGAAGGCTGAGCACTAAAGAACTAATGCCCCTGAACTGCTGTGCTGGATAAGACTCTTTAGAGTCCCTTGGACTGCAAGGAGATCAAACCAGTCAAACCTAAAGGAAATCAACCCTAAATATTCAGAGGAAGGACTGATGTTAAAGCTCTAATACTTTGGCCACCTGATGCAAAGAGCTGACTCATTGGAAAAAGCCCTGATGCTGGGAAAGATTGAGGGCAGGAGGAGAAGGGGGCAGCAGAGGAGATGGTTGGAGGGCATCACTGACACAGTGGACATGAATCTGACCAAACTTTAGGAGACAGTGAAGGACAGGGAAGCCTGGCGTGCTGCAGTCCATAGGGTCACAAAGCAGTCGACATGACTTAGTGACTGAAAAACAGCAATGTAATATACCAACAATTCAGTTCAGTTCAGTCGCTCAGTCGTGTCTGACTCTTTGCAACCCCATGGACTTCAGCACACCAGGCCTCCCTGTCCATCACCAACTCCTGGAGCTTGCTCAAACTCGTGTCCGTTGAGTCAGGGATGCCATCCAACCATCTCGTCCTCTGTCGTCCCCTTCTCCTCCTGCCTTCAGTCTTTCCCAGCATCATGGTCTTTTCTAAAGAGTCAGTTCTTCACATCAGGTGGCCAAAGTATTGGAGATTCAGCCTCAGTCCTTCAATGAATATTCAGGACTGATTTCCTACAGGCTAATAAAAATATCATGATAATATCACTTGATACAAAAAAAACATTTCACAAAATCCCATACCCATTCATAATAAAAACTCTCAGAAAACTAGAAATAGAGGGGAACTTCCTCAACTTGATAAGGCTAATATTATAGTTAATAATGAAAGACAAAATGTTTTTCCCCAAGATCAGAAACAAGGCAAAGACACCCATACTCTTATTCAACATACTACTGGAAGTTCTAGATAATACAGTAAAGCAAGGGAAGGAAATAAAAGGCATACTGATCAGAAAGAAAGAAATAGGACTACCAACTTACAGATGACATGACTGTCTACATAGAAAATCCCAAGGAATCTACAAGAAAGCTTCTAGTAATACTATGTCAGTTAGCAAGGGCATAAGATACAAAATAAACTGATTATACAAAAATCAATTCCACTTCTATATACTAGAAGTAAATATCAAAATATAAAAATATAATACTAGTTATAATCATTAAAGAAAACCCAAATACTTAAGTGTAAATCTAACAAGATTTGTATATGCTGACTACTACAAAATGCTAATAAAAGAAATAAAAATAAAAAAGATTGAAATAAATGTAGAGACATACTGTGTCTTGTCAAGCCTTCATATTGTCACCCTGCTTACTTAACTTATATGCAGAGGACAACATGCAAAATGCTGGGCTGGATGAAGCACAAGTTGGAATCAAGATTACCAGGAAAAATATCAATAACCTCAGATACGCAGATGATACCACCCTAATGGCAGAAAGCAAAGAGGAACTTAAGAGCCTCTAGATAAGGGTGAAAGAGGAGAGTGAAAAAGCTGGCTTAAAACTCAATGTTCAAAAAACTAAGATTATGGCATCTGGCCCCATAACTTCATGGCTAATAGATGGGGAAAAAATGAAACTCAGTGGACATGAGTTTGAGCAAACTCCGGGAGACAGTGGAAGATAGGAAAGCCTGGCATACTGCAGTCCATGGGGTTGCAGAGTCGGATACATCTGAGCAACTGAACTGAACTGAACTCACCATGTCTCTGGACAGGAAGAGTCAACATAGTAATGATGTTAGTTCTCCTTAAATGAATATATAGATTTAATTCAGTTCTCATCAAAACTCTAACCAGAATTTTTGTAGATGCATTGCTGTTGTTCAGTTGCCAAGTCATGTTTAACTCTTCATGACCGCATGAACCGCAGCACACCAGGCTTCTCTGTCCCTCACCATCCCCTGGTATTTGCCCAAGTTCATGTCTATTCAATCGGTGATGCCATCCAACCATCTCACCCTCTGTTGCTCTCTTCTCCTTCCCTCAATCTTTCCCAGCATCAGGGTCTTTTCTAATGAGTCAGCTCTTCGTATCAGGTGGCCAAGTATTGGAGCTTCAGCTTCAGCATCAGTCCTTCCAAAGATATAGGCAAGATTAATCTTTCTAAAATGTATGTGGAAAGGCAAAAGAATTAGAATAGTTTTTAAAAATTTTTTGGGAAAAATAATGGAGGAGAAATCAGTCTAGCCAATTATTATATATCTACAGTAATCAAAATTGTGGGGTGATGGGAGGACAGACATACAGATCAATGGAACAGAATAGAAAACCTAGAAATACACCCACACCCGACTGACTTTTGACAAAGGTGCAAAAGAAATATAATGTAGGAAGAATAGACTTTTCGACCAGTGCTTCTGGAACAATTGGATAAGGAAAGAAGGAAGGGAGGAAAGGACGGGGGAGGGAGAAAGAAAATAAATAGGTAGAAACCTCAACCTAAATGTCTTATACAAAAATTAATACAAAATGGATCATGACCTTAAATGTAAAATGTGAAACTATATTACCTTCTAACTAGTAGGAAAAAAACAGGAGAAAATCTTTGGGTTTGAGATCCAAGCAAAGAGTTCTTAGACTTGACACAACCCATAAAAAGGAAAATCAATAAACTGTCCTTTCATCAAAAGGAAAACTCTGCAAAAGACCAAAAAAAAAAAAAAACAGACTGGAAGAAAATATTTGCAAACCACATATTCGACAAAAGCCTGTTGCATAGGAACTTTCAAGGCCAAACCGTAAAAAAACAAATCATCCAATTAGAAAATGGGCAAAGGACATGAAGATGTGTTTGTCACAGCAGTTGTTGCCAGAAAACTTAAAGACATAAAAAATACATGCAGGTATGAACTTCGCTGAATGTTAGAAGAGAAACTGAAAAAAGAAATAGACTAGACTTTGGCATTTCTACTCAAGATGTTATTTTGTACTAAATAATCCAGAATATACAGATGATTAACTAATAAATTACAGGCTGATCTCTGTGGGTATAGCTCGGGTCTTCCCCATACGGTATTTTCACAGTTGATCCCAGGAAGGGTCGAAAATGTAGACTATGAGGAGCAGGGCTTTCACTGAGAGGAGAGAAATTCTCTTCTGTCTGGGGACTTTGGGGGAGTATTTAACAACACTCCCAAACTGAGCCAGAGAGTGAGAAATCCCTTTAGCCGCCCTGAGGAAGGCTGGTCCTGGATGTAAGTTGTTATACTCTGGGCAGTACTTCCCAACATTACCTGGCCCGCATCCCACAATGGGTGAAGTTTTGTGGGAACTTGCAGCCTGGTCTCGGCTGTGTGGAATTAGGAGAACTGGTCTGTGCTTGGAACTGAGTAGCTAAGGGCACAGAGAAGACTCCTGCATGCTTGCCCCCCCGCACCAAGTCCGAGAGGTAGAACGGACATCTTTGCATCAGCCTCATAAGGGTGACTGAAACAGAGGCAATGCAAGGTGGCTCTGCAGAAAGCCCAGCTGGAAAAATGCAAGGATCTGCTCTATCCTGAGCATCCTCAGAACAGCATCCTTGGGGAAGGGAAGGAAACTTAGAGGAAACCTTGTGGGAGGGGCCAATTTCAGGCAGGCAGGCTGGTCTGTGAGACTGGAGCTTGTATCACCTCGGTATTTAGAGGAAATAAGATAATATTTCATAGGGCTTCCCTTATAGCTCAGTTGGTAAAGAATCCGCCTGCAACACAAGACACCCCGGCTCGATTCCTGGGTCGGGAAGATCTGCTGGAGAAGGAACAGGCTACCCACTCCAGTATTCGTGGGCTTCCCTTGTGGTTCAGCTGGTAAAGAATCTGCCTGCAATGCAGGAGACCTGGGTTCAATCCCTGGGTTGGGAGGATCCCCTGGAGAAGGAAAAGGCTACCTACTCCAGTATTCTGGCCTGGATAATTCCATGGGGTCGCAAAGAGTCAGACACGACTGGGCAACTTTCACTTCACTTAAGATAATATTTCTTGACTATGAAATATTGGTTGTTGAAGCAGGGACATTTGGTTTCTCGAAGCTAAGAGAAAAGTTCACTCTCCCCTTTTCAATAACCCGTTGTCTTTTCATTAGAAGCCTTAAATAGCAGGGTTTTTCTCTGCTCTTCCATTCCTTTGAAACCCTACTCATAATTAGCTTCCCACAACTCTCCTAGGTTTCTTCCACCATTACTCATCATCCTGGTCTATTTGTGTTACAGATTATGATTCTCAACCTCCATTGGTTTCACCAAGTTTAGTACCATTTTGTTATTTTAAGTCCATTTGGCTAATCTTTGGGGAACATACAATACTTCTCCCTGACTACTAGTTTCAATGCTTTCAGGTTAATCTAATAAATTCAGTAAGGTTCTTAATCTGAGGCCTGTGGCTGTGAAATTTCAGATGTAAAATTCAAGCTATCTGTGAGTCTGGAAGGGACACATTTCACATCTTTATTTTTATTAACCTCTCACTGAAATTGAGTGTTTCCTTCTATCACTAAGATAAGCAACAGATTACAATGAAGTAAATGGGACATAGCAGCTACTATTACTCTAATTGCTTTAGGTATCTCAAAATCCATTTATGTTTATCATTAGTTAAAATTATTGTCATTATTAGATGTGCCACTAGATCTTGTTACTTAATAAGAGGCACATTTTTTGTATGACAAAACCCACTGAAATGTTGTGAAGTAATTAGCCTCCAACTAATAAAAGAAGAAAAAAAAAATAATAAGAGGCACATTTTTAAATCACAAATTTTACAAAATATTTTTATAATCCTTTCAATATAATTGGTTTCTTCTGTTATTCTATATTTTTATGCAAAAAAAATTATTCTGAGAAGGGATTCACAGGTTTAACTAAACTGTCCAAGGTAATAACAGCACAAAAAATGATTTTAAATTCTTGGAATGGCCACAAGTGTCTATAACATAACAGTTAAAAGATTAAAAGCAACCTAAATGTCCAATAGCAGAAGATTACTGAAATGAATTATGATATATACAGACGGCAGAATATTATGCAGTCACTAAACAAAATTCTATAGAACACTAATGGGTTACATGGATATATATCACAATATATTGTCTAAAAGAAAAAAGTGCATATGATCATTTTTTTGTAAATCACACATACATACACATATATACATATTTATAGTAGACATGTACAGAAAATGTGTATCAAGACACACAAAAACGCTAATGGTGGTTGCTTACAGTTGGTGGGAACTGTAGATAACCACCTTTTTATCTCATTTGTAAAAAGTTTCTACACATTTGTAATCATTTTTGCAAGAAAATTTTAAAAAAATATTATTTTTAAATAAAGTCCTAAGAAAATATCCATAAAGATATGCTATTCTTACCTCTGATCAGTTCTCTGTATATTCATTCAACAAATAAACCTCAATGGTCAACATTATAGAATGAATTAATGCTATCTATAAAATCTGCCATCATTATGGGAAAAAAATCTACTGATTTTCACACAATGATTTAGCAGCCAAACTAGTAGAAGTGTTCATTAAGCACTATTGATCAACTTTATAGGCTATGAGACCTAAAGTAAATTGCCATCGGCACAACTATCATACTCATCCCTTTCAAAACTGTGTCCCACCAACCATTAAATAATTTTTATCTTCACAAAGTCTTTTTTGTTTTATTTTGTTTTGCCGATTGGCAGCTTTGTCTTTTGAGTGTCATTTAACAAAGTAAATATAAATTTAGATCCTCTCATATCAATTCTCCTCTTAAAAATCAGCACATTTTATAACAATACATGTTTCTGAATTCACATTCCTGGAAACAAAAGTTTTTCCTTTCTCTATGATTGTGCCACGCCATGCAATTTTGATTGATTGTGGATTTCATTGTCATTGGAAAAAAATTCACTGTTATTTTATTTTTATATCTGGGTATTAGGAATTCCAAAATGCATATCATATCCCTTTATGCTAACATTTTGTTAGCTGGAAAAAATATGCTAGGTTTTAATAATGCTCCTAAGTGAGGTTTATGACTTTTTTTAAATACAACTTTTCTAAAAGGAGACATTCATCTTTTATGCAAGATGTGACTTTAAGGAACTGGCCATATATAATTCTTTTTGTTCATAAAAGCACCAGACTTTACATAGGAAATGCATGTCATCTCCTCTAAGCAGTCACCTTGGGAAACCTCAGACAAACCTTGATGAGGTTCGCCTTTGTTCAGAACAATCTTAGGACCTCTCTTTTGGACTTGATTTTACTCTGATCCTTTTTAAAAAAACAAATGTCTTTAAAGATGGCCTAGCATTGCCCTTTAAAGTCAGGTAAAGGTAAGCTAGAGTGGGAGATGGGGTCCCAGGTGCACCAGGTTAAAAACATAAAAACAGTGAATGTGACAGGATTGCATGCATGCTCAGTTGCTTCAGTCATTTATGACTTTCTGCGACCCTATGGACTGTAGCCCACCAGGCTCCTCTGTCCATGGGATTCTCCAGCCAGGAAAAATGGAGTGAGTTGCCATGCCCTCCTCCAACAGATCTTCCCAACCCAGGGATCGAACCGGTGTCTCATGTGGCCCCTGCATTGCAGGCAGATTCTTTACCCACTGAGCACCTGGATTAGGGGGAATGCAATGTGACCCTAAATGTAATGTGACACTAAGGGCTTCCTGGGTAGCTCAAATGGTGAAGAATCCACCTGTAATGCGGGAGATCTGGGTTCAATCCCTGGGCCGGGAGGATCCCCTGGAGAAGGAAATGACTACCCACTCCAGTAGTCTTGCCTGGGGAATTCCATGGACAGAGGAGACTGGCAGGCTGCAGTCTGTGGGGTTGCAAAGAGTCAGACACAGCTGAGTGACTACCACTTTCACTTTTAATGTGACACTAAATTAGGGGTGATATATTAGATACTCAGCAACAGGTATGGCAGGGCACATATCAATCAGAACAGATATCACTAAGCAAGGTACTGGAGGACTTTGACCAAGATCCAAATACTAACTCTTTAGTGGCGGAACTGTGAGTCCTTCTAGAGGGTCCAATAGGGGAAACTGTAGTGGTGGGGATGAATGGGCACCTGGGGATTTCTGAACTGTGGCAATAACCAACCAACAAAGGAGATTTGGGATATTTTAATGTCAGTTGAATATTGGTCCTTCCAAAAGCAGAGACCACTGCTGTTTTTGTGGAACTTGGGCCTTGCCCAAAAGTTGTTTGAAGGTGTTGAGAGCAACAGCAGCAATATTGGAACAAATGTATAGGATCTCAGGATAATGACTTGGAAGGGCATTGATTATATGAATATTTCTCTAAACTTATTAAGAACAAGCACCATACTTTTTTTTTTTTTTACTTTTTTCTCACTAACACCTAATACAATGCTTGAGGTACAGTAGTTGTTTAGTAAGTATTTGCTGAATGAATGACATATTTGTTAACGAAAAGTAACTTCTAAACAAGATCTCATCTTTAAGGTTTTTAAATGTTATCTTTTTAGACCCATAAACTCTCTTTATTTTATTGGAAATAATTCTAAAAATCTCTTTGAAGAAAGAAATCCACCAATATTTATTCCTGACTCAAAACCTTTTGATAGCAGCCTACTTCTATCTTGAAAGCAATCCTTTACAATGATCTTTTAATTATTATCTACCTTGAAAAGTCATGGTAGCTGTCAATCTGTCTTTAAACCCCTGGGAGCTCCTATTATTTCTAGTCAAAAAGAGTTTTCCTTTTAGGCCATAGGGCTTGAGCTCTCCTGGGCCTAGGGCTACCATACTGTAGGCTGCTGGCCAATATTTATCAGGCAGTGGGGGTCTGGGCTTCGCTGGTGGCTCAGTCAGTAAAGAATCCATCTGCAATGTGGGAGACATGGGTTGGGAAGATCCCCAGAGGAAGGCATGGCAACCCACTCCAGTGTTCTTGCCTGGAGAATCCCCATGGACAGAGGAGCCTGGTGGACTGCAGTCGGTGGGGTCACAAAGAGTTGGACACGACTGAGCACCTAAGCACAGTGGGTATCTAGTGCTGTGTACTTAATACATCCATTCCCTCTCCTAACCACCCCTTTTGCAGCTGAGGAAATTCAGTTCTAAAGCAGCTCTGCAATTTCCCCATATTTACACAGCTAGACAGTGGTGAAGGTACCAGTTGAATCCAAGTAACTTGATTTCAGAGCTGAGCACCCTTGACCTACACAGTATAATGAGTCAGTGCTGGCTCATCTTCAGCCGATCAGCAGGGTAGGAATTGAAGGATTTCTCATACCTGGAAAGTACCTCAGAGCTCCTATTACATTGATATTCAGAAACAAGGTTTCAGAAGGAAGATTTCATTACACATTCTCAAGTACCTACTGAACATATACATAGGGGGGCACTGTTCCAGGTTCCGGGAGGAATGGCAAGGGAACCACAATCTCTTTCTGCTTGGTACAGGCAGCACTTTTAACTCAAGTTTCCAGGGCTCTGTTTTCCTCTACTTTTAAAAAGGGAGGAAAAAACTAAACCCCTGTATTGAGTTTCAATTCTGGACCCTAAGCAATCCTCCTCCTCGATGAATTGCAAAATAGACATACCTCTAGAAAGGAGGAGATCTACCACTTTCTTCTTTCTGGATCCCTCTAGGGGAGTGTTTGATCTCCTTTGACATCCTGTCCTTGTAAGGAGCGCACAGCGGTAGGAGGAGGCAGTGGGAGTTAGGATTGAAGCACACAGACAGTACGGAACACAGACGATTTATCTGTATCAACATTTCATTGACATGGCAGCATTTTCCTGTGAGTGCAGGATTACCCTGCCTAATGCTGATATCCAGAGTCAGGCTAATTGTTTGAAGTATGAATTTTTTGTTTTAGGAGGCATTTTTAGTTATACAGTGGTCTTATATGCTATCATAATTAGGAACAATAGAAACATTAACTGAACTTTGTACCTTCCTTGGAAGATTAAGTTGTTTAAAGGGAAGTTAAACAATAACCAATGAGAAGACTATCAAAGAACTGACCTTAGAATAGTAAACCATACTAAATGCCCCAAGCAAGCTAAGAGTTTAAGAAACACTAACTTTTCACCAAAAATTATCCTAAACGTGCTGAAAAGCTGATCTGTTATAAGGGAGTTAATAAATTCACCCCACTCCCTGCCCCAGTAAGATTTCAAGATAAAATAAGAATTTCTAACAATTCTTGGAGAAGGAAATGGCAACCCACTCCAGTATTCTTGCCTGGAGAATTCCATGGACAGAGGAGCCTAGCCGATTGTAGTCCATGGGGTCGCAAAGAGTCAGACATGGCCAAGTAACTAACACTCAACAACTCTAACAAAACAAAATGTCCTTTCCATGTCTCCCTAAAGCACCAAATTCTCAATATTAGAGTCATCCTAATATTCTCAATTATTTATTTTTAATGTTTTTAATCATATGAGGCATGGTCTTAAATCTCCCTTTTAGAACAAAGCACAAAATAAATTTTTAGAAAGAAGTAAACAGACAAATACATAAATTAATAATTGGGAGGATTTCCCACTCTTTCACCTAAATATTTGATCCTTGTGAAACTATATCATTCTTCGGGAGAGAGAGATGGTGTTTTAAGCAGTGTTCATCATTTTCACTTTAGTATAAACAAGTACTTGAGGCTTTCTTAAGAACAGATTTTGCTAGAAGATAAAAAGTGAGACTTTCTTCCTCTTTTCTTAGAGGCAGAGAAGCCAGAAAGTTCCTTGTTCTGATTTTGGCCCAAGAACAGGGATGCTCTGCCTTTAAGACTAAAATGACAAAATCTCTCTCTCAAAAGTAAAATATTGAGGTACACCCATCTTCTATTTCATGGAATGGAAATCATACTTATATCTCAAATTTAAAAGAAACTTCTCCCTCACACTCCTTTCTTATATTCAAAAGCAAATAATCAAGTTAACTTGTCCTGTAGTCACATCACCTGTAAGAATAAACTGTTAAAGCACTTTTGTCAAAGAGATTACAGAAAATCAGTCCCTTTATCTCATGAAGTGTTTCTGAATTTTCTGGTCCTTTAAGCTTTCCCCTCTCCTGTGTTAAAGTCAAAACATCGGATCAATAATACATGATGCTCAAGCCTTGCAATTTCAGACTCACGACTGATATAGAGCATGCAAAACGGACATTACAGCACACAATTGTGCTCTGTGGAAACTATGGCGTAATGCCCTGAAAAATAGCTTCAAGTCATAAAAATGCAGTGCACCGACCCCCCGGAAAGAATTGTGTCCACGGTCCCAGAATGATGTCTGTTGTCCAACACCCTCACTCCACGTCTGAGCCCTTTTGCTCCATGTGGTTTTTCCCTTAGGGATCATTATTGGGTTTCATAATGATTAGTTTGTGTATGAAAAAGGAAAGCTCAAGACTATAATTTTATACATACTTAAAAAAAAACATATAAAGAAAATTCAGTAGCGAGACAAGTAATCTCCTGGAGCCTGCTGTGAGCAGGAGTATACCTGTGAGAGTGACAAGCTGATACATGAATGTCCCAACACCCAAGAGGACAAACCACAGAGAGGAAACGTTGTGTCCCCACAGCTTAGGGCGCTCTGCTCTCCTGCTCCCCGCTTCAGACATAATGAGAGCACCCACTGGGAAGCAGACGGCAGCTGGTAAAGCAAATGAGTATGGGACCATCTGAGTCGGAAATTCAGTGATAAGGAGAGGGGGAATGTTTCTTTTCATTTTGGCAGCCAGATGATGAAAGAGATACTTATCAATAAAGACCCAAAGGAAGGATAGGTAGAGGCAAAGTGAGGCTGAAACAAGGCCCAGAGGTGACCGCATAGAGACTGAAGGAGGAGACAGGGCCACACTGGAAGTCAGGCAGACGGGACACCTACCTGGTAAATGGGTCTTCAGCACCACACCTGCCAAGGCTCCTTTCTCTGCAGATCCCCAAGTCCTCTCGCCTGGAGAGGCAGCATAGCCTAGAGAAGAGAAAATCCTGGGTGGCCCCTCAGTCTGAGGCCGGGTTCCCAACCTCCAGGATCTAATGCCTGATGATCTGAGGTGGAGCTGATGGAATAACAGAATAAATAAAGAAATGTAATGTCCTTGAATCATCCCCAAACCATTCCCCTACCCCAGTCAGTGGAAAAATTGTCTTCCACAAAACTGGTCCCTGATGCCAAAAAGGTTGGTGACTGCTGCTCTATGGGGCCTTGAACCAATCTCTTAACAGTTCTGAAACTCAGTTTCCTCATCTGTGAAGAGGGCTAACAATAAGAGAATCAATCCAAGAAACCCTGGGCAACAATGGTTGCCACATAACAATCACTCAATAAACACTAGATTTTACTATATTGTTATCAACTGTCACATCAACATATTACTTTCTTTTGTTTAAAAAAAAAAAAGCGTTAAAAATGTGTCCCCACCCCCTTCAGCTCTACCTATGGTTTAATGAAAAGGAAAGGTAACTTGTTCATCCTCCCTTCCTCTAGTGGAATAAATTAAGGTGTTTCCTGCATTTTTATTTCTATTCATCTCTGTGTTCCTCCATATATAAAAGGTAAATCCCTCAAAATGACAGAATCGAAATTAAGATCCATGTGTCTTTTAGAGTAGGCAGATGAGAAGGGGAGCGGCTGGGCAGCTGTGATCCTCTGGGGACAGAAATTAAGAGGTAGAAACTAAGGGGAAGGAGCCTGTGGGGAGAGAAAGGGAAATGGCAGAAAAAATTGAGTGTTGGTCTCTGGATTTTAACTGGGATACACATATTTGGCCTATAAAGACCAAGTTTTCTTGTTCAGTCATCTAACCCAGTGATTCTCAACTGAAGGCAGTAGTAAGCTAAGAGTAGGGAGAAATGAACCGATGATAATTGCTAGACATGTGAACACCAAGGCTGAAAAATGCAAACTCAAGAATCAAGTTGTATAAGTCACGTAGGTGGCCTTATTGATTGAGAATGTCTACTGAAAGGGGCATATATATAATTTTCACACACATTCCCTCAGTCAAAAGCTTTATTCCAACAAGCAGGCATCATCTCTAAACTGAACTAGTGCAATAGCCTTCAAGCTGGTCTTCATTCCACTCTTAACTGACTGTGGTCCCTTCTCTACACAGAGCTGGAGTTATCTCTGTAAATACAAAAGTAAAAAAAAACCATGATACCGGGAAAGATGGAAGGCAGGAGGAGAAGGGGACAACAGAGGATGAGATGGTTCGATGGCATTGCCGACTCAACGGACATGAGTTTGAGCAGGCTCCGGGAGATAGTGAAGGACAGGCATGCTGTAGTCTTACATAAGACTGCAGTGAGTCAGACACAACTGAGCAACTGAACAACAAAGCAACAACACCACCACTGCCTAATTAGAACCTATCATGTTTAGAATATATTCAAACTCCTATCATGGCCTGTGGGATTCTGCATTATCTAGCCCTTGCCTTCTTTTTTTTTAACTTCCTTTTGTCCCATCCCCGCAAAGTTTTCATTACAATGGTGCTACACTAACCTCTTGATTCTTCAACTTACTCTGACCTCAGGACCTTTGAACTGGATACAGTCTCTCCTAGAAGCTTTTCTCTCACAACTGCTCAGGTCTTGGCTCAAATATCACCTCCTTTTCTAAACCACTTCATCTAAAGAAGAGTCCCCCAACAGGTCTCTGATCCATTTGATTTGCCTTATAACATTTGTCACTAGCCAAAATTTTTACATATTTATCCACAAGCTTATTATCTCTTTCCTTTTATCAGAACATAGCTTCCTAAGAGCAGGGGTCTTGTTTACCCAATACTTAGCCTTGTGCCTGACATAAAGTTAGCTTCCACTAGGTTTCTGCTGAATATGTATATGAATAATATTCAAGTAGACTCTAGATGCTAAGAGAAGGAAAATATGTTTATGACAAACATTTCCAAGGCATTGAACAGCTCAAAAGATATTAGAAAAATTTTTCTCAAGGGTTAGACTTTCAAAAAAATTTGAGCAATGTTTATATATTCAATTGATTGATAACATCTGTCTAGTTTCTTTTTTTTCATTTATTTTTATTAGTTGGAGGCTAATTACTTTACAGTATTGTAGTGGTTTTTGCCATACATTGACATGAATCAGCCATGGATTTACATGTATTCCCCATCCCGATCCCCCCTCCCACCTCCCTCTCCACCCGATTCCTCTGAGTCTTCCCAGTTGCACAGGCCAAGCACTTGTCTCATGCATCCAACCTGGGCTGGTGATCTGTTTTCACTATAGATAATATACATGTTTCGATGCTGTTCTCTCGAAACATCCCACCCTCGCCTTCTCCCACAGAGTCCAAAAGTCTGTTCTGTACATCTGTGTCTCTTTTTCTGTTTTGCATATAGGGTTATCATTACCATCTTTCTAAATTCCATATATATGTGTTAGTATGCTGTAATGTTCTTTATCTTTCTGGCTTACTTCACTCTGTATAATGGGCTCCAGTTTCATCCATCTCATTAGAACTGATTCAAATGAATTCTTTTTAACGGCTGAGTAATATTCCATGGTGTATATGTACCACAGCTTCCTTATCCATTCGTCTGCTGATGGGCATCTAGGTTGCTTCCATGTCCTGGCTATTATAAACAGTGCTGGGATGAACATTGGGTGCACGTGTCTCTTTCAGATTCTGGTTCCTCGTGTGTATGCCCAGAAGTGGGATTGCTGGGTCATTATGGCAGTTCTATTCCAGTTTTTTAAGAAATCTCCACACTGTTCTCCATAGTGGCTGTACTAGTTTGCATTCCCCAACAGTGTAAGAGGGTTCCCTTTTCTCCACACCCTCTCCAGCATTTATTGCTTGTAGACTTTTGGATAGCAGCCATCCTGACTGGCGTGTAATGGTACCTCATTGTGGTTTTGATTTGCATTTCTCTGATGATGAGTGATGTTGAGCATCTTTTCATGTGTTTGTTAGCCATCTGTATGTCTTCTTTGGAGAAATGTCTGTTTAGTTCTTTGGCCCATTTTTTGATTGGATCATTTATTTTTCTGGAATTGAGCTGCAGGAGTTGCTTGTATATTTTTGAGATTAATCCTTTGTCTGTTGCTTCATTTGCTATTATTTTCTCCCAATCTGAGGGCTGTCTTTTCACCTTGCTTATTGTTTCCTTTGTTGTGCAAAAGCTTTTAAGTTTCATTAGGTCCCATTTCTTTATTTTTGCTTTTATTTCCAATATTCTGGGAGGTAGGTCGTAGAGGATCCTGCTGTGATTTATGTCGGAGAGGGTTTTGCCTATGTTCTCTTCTAGGAGTTTTATAGTTTCTGGTCTTACATTTAGATCTTTAATCCATTTTAAGTTTATTTTGTGTATGGTATTAGAGAGTGTTCTAGTTTCATTCTTTTACAAGTGGTTGACCAGTTTTCCCAGCACCACTTGTTAAAGAGGTTGTCTTTTTTCCATTGTATATCCTTGCCTCCTTTGTCAAAGATAAGGTGTCCATAGGTTCGTGGATTTATCTCTGGGCTTTCAATTCTGTTCCATTGATCTATATTTCTGTCTTTGTGCCAGTACCATACTGTCTTGATGACTGTGGCTTTGTAGTCTAGCTTCTTATACCTGTAATTTAAGGCCTAGCCTCTTGTCAACAGTTGAAAGCCTTTTAGATCATCTATACAGAGAAGACTGGAATAGAAACTCAATAGAAAAAAAAAAAAACCCTCAAAAGAGATAACAGTCCAGATCAGACTAGACTCTAAAAACTAGTCAGAGGACCTTTGGGCTACTCTCCCAATCTGCCTTCATAATGTTATCACTGAGACAGTCACTCAAGCTATAATAAAGTGAAATACTCACAAAAAGGAAAAATTATTTCACAATAATAAAAGTCCCAATTAAAGTCCCCTTCCCCAAAAATAAACATATATTTACTACCATTTTAAACTAATAGGTTATTTGAAATTGGAAAGAATGAATCACTAATCCCTATACATTAAAAATTTTGGCACAAACATTTTATCTGTTTGACATTTTTACATATCCATATTTCATAATCGGGTCCATAACTCTCTTTCCTCATGTGAAGCTAATTCCTCTTTCAAGCCCAAATCAAACCATGTTTTAAAAACAGTTCAGTGCTTTTATTTTGTGTTGATGTTCAGATGACCAGTTGTTTCAGATATAACTTCTAAATAACTAATAATAAAACGTGATATTAAGTCAATATTCAAATGTTAATGCCATTAAAAAATGCTCTTTTTATGAATTTTGTAGAATCTTTCATCACAGATGCTTCAAGATATTGGAAGTTCACTTCATATAATTGTTTTCCACAGCAACAGGCAATTTAATTTACAGTCTCCTGGAGTACCTATTAAACATACAGATTCCTTAGTCCCATTCAGAGAGTTTCTGTTTTTATGGATTTAAGCAGAGATCCAGAAGTCTCTATTTGTTTAAAAGGCTTCCCAAGTTGTTACTAAGGCCTTCCAGGCTTCACAAACAGTGATTTTCATCCAACTTAGACCAGAACACTTTTATTCACATTTTTTTTTTATTTGAAGTATAGTTAATTTATAAGTGTTAGTTTCAAGTGTATAGAAAATTATTCAAGTATATGCATATATATATATAATACATTCTTTTTCAGATTGATCTCCATTATAGGTTATTATAAGATACTATTTTATAATACCACTGTGCTACAGAGTAGGTCCTTGTTGTTTACCTATTTTATATATAGTAATGTGTATATGTTAATCTGAAACTCCTAATTTATCACATTTCTAACAAATTGTTACTCAGACATGTTCTGAGCTCTTCCAGCAGAGATAATCCCATCTTCATGTAGTTTGTTAACATCTACCGGAAAGGTCTGATTGTCAGAAAACTTTTGTTTACTTTAAACTGAAATCGATCTGCCGGTGGCTTCCTCCCACAGGTCTGCCCTCTGGCACAACAAGGGTTATTATATATAAACGCTGCTCATGCATTTCAATGCAGTATTCGGGGACCCACAAGCTTTTCTGCTATAGCTGGAGAGCCAGTTTCCCAAACAACTGCTCACAGATCCTGTATCACCCAAGGTATCTCTGCACCCTACCGCACCAACCACATTCCCTTTTCAGAGCCTCTCCTCCACCAGTCAGAAGTAGCGTCCCTAACCCAGCTATGAGCCTTTTGACCACGTCCAGCAGTGGAGCAGCATGTTGGGAGATCATATGGAACTGTACACGCCCTACACTGTTGCCTCTCAAAGGCTGACATGCCAAATGATGCCACAAGCTGAGGAAAAATGGTGAAAGGAGAAAAACGGCTAAGTTCATTCCATCTAAAAGATTCTAGCACTTTCTTCCTATATCGTGATCTGCCCAGGTCCTTCTGAAATTTTTGTTTTAAATAAACTAGAAAGATACTAGTTTGCCTGGTTGGCTGGTTGGTTTTACTAGAAAGTTAGCCATCCTATGTTGATGAATTCCATTTCTTGAAGAGCTGTAATGGTCCAT
Organism: Cervus canadensis; assembly: GCF_019320065.1. NCBI lineage: Eukaryota > Metazoa > Chordata > Mammalia > Artiodactyla > Cervidae > Cervus > Cervus canadensis. The sequence goes on from NC_057389.1 coordinate 14,831,874, forward strand.
AAAGATCAAACTCTAGGAACCACTGCCCTGGACTTGCCTCTTGTGATGATGTACCACTGTTCTCTAATCCAGCTCTTGCCTCTGGAACACCTATCACCTAACAAGACACGGTGGCTCACAAATCATTAGCTCATTAGAATCAATGGAGTTTTACGAAAATACAGATTCCCCCCAGGGCCCTCCACCAGAAATTATGGTTCAGTAGGTCTGATGTGAGGCTTGGTGTCTGCATTTTTAAAAGCCCCCCAAAGATCCTAATGTTCATCCAGAATTAGAAAGCACTGAAAAAAACCATACCTTTGGCTTTTTATCATAAATGATACACATATATTCCGTGACTCTTCTATGTATTTATAGTTTAGTATCACCAGGGAGTGGAGTTGATTAGGAAAGCAGGAGTCTGACCAAGTGTTAGTACAGCCAAGCAGGTCTTGATACATGAATGCATAGTCAGCTTCCTCCCTTAGATATGGACATATCTGCAATTGGTATCCTTTCCTCGTCCTCTAGCCTTCTCTTAACAGACCAAGTGTTCTCTCTTCAGATTTAGACACACTTGCTCTATCTGTCCAATTCTACCCAATAAACTGACCTCAACATGCTTGGGTTTTATCAATATTCCTATTAAAGGATAATACTCAAACAAGACATAATATAAATACATCAGTTCAGTTCAGTTCAGTCGCTCAGTCGTGTCCGACTCTTTGCGACACCATGAATCGCAGCACGCCAGGCCTCCCTGTCCATCACCAACTCCCAGAGTTTACTCAAACCCATGTCCATCAAGTCAGTGATGCCATCCAACCATCTCATCCTCTGTTGTCCCCTTCTCCTCCTGCCCCCAATCCGTCCCAGCATCAGGGTCTTTTCCAGTGAGTCAACTCTTCACATCTAGTGGCCAAAGTACTGGAATTTCAGCTTCAGCATCAGTCTTTCCAATGAACACCCAGGACTGATCTCCTTTAGGATGGACTGGTTGGATCTCCTTGCAGTCCATAATCACCCCTTAATAAACTGGATGTTAAATATCTACTATTAATATAGCTTCAGATCACCTTCATTTTTATAGAGGCACCAGCAAACTGATGCTATCTGAGGTCTGGACCAATCCATACTATTTGGCTTTACTTGAATTTCAACAAGCAGTTTTCCTTCATCCAATATAACTGATGTTTACAAATACAACTTCAAGTTACACATTTATTCAAGTTACACACGAAGTTATTTATAACTTCAAGTTTTAAAATCTATCACATATTTTCAGTATCTTTTCAACAGATTATAGCATTTTCAATGCTAACTTTTCCATCCAACAGATTGAATCTCTTCTCCAGAGAATTATCTTATGCAAATGGTCTAATGTTAAATAAACTTGAGAAATACAATTTCTATACAGTCATTCAAATAATTGATAACATATGTTTTAACAGGGATAGCAGAAAACACAGAGATTCTTAAAGATTTTGCTTGAAAGTAGCTAATGTTGCTTTTCACATTCCACTGGCCATAGCAAGATACATGGTGAAGTCTGACGTTGATGGGGTGGGAAGTAGACTCTACATAAAAGGGCCTAAATGAAAGGTTCTTGCAGGAAAGGGGAGTAAATATTTAAAACACACAATATAACTGATCATCTCTCCTTTTTTGAAATTGGGGTCTTACATACCTTCCTCTAATCTTTTGAATTCTGGTCCCTCTTTTCCAAAATTCCTCAAACAATATGACAGTACTATGATCATATCAATAAGATTGTTTATTGCCTAAAATGTAATTGGTCTGGGCCTGGAATTTGAGCTCATCTAAAATATTTAAGTTGTCAAAAGTTTCTCTTACCCTGGATATCAATGACCTCTAAACACAATGATTTCTCAGTGTTGCCAGCTTAAAGGTCATCTTTCTCAGTATAGACAGAAAAAAAACCAAAAAAAAAAACGGAAGTACTGTGTTTTCTTTTAACATGATACCCTCATTCTCAAGCAATGGACCTATAATTTTGATCTATCTATTGTTCTGAAAATAGCTCTAAAAATTGCTGCTGCTGTCTTTAGTGGTTTTTGTGAGCCTCAGCTAATCCTTGGCTTTAACTCTCTTGAAATCCTTGTCCCATTCTTTTCTATTCTCCTTAGTTATGTATTCTCCTAGCCACACGTTACACAGGTATCTTCCAGCCTTACCAGTTTTCCGTGCAAATATGCCAGCTTCTCTTCAGGCCTCCCATTTTCTTTCCACTGAGGGTATGTTTAATTGTGTAGCCAGAATTCCATAATTCAGTATTACCTGGGAGCTTCCCTGATGGCTCAGATAGTAAAGAATCTGCCTGCAATGTGGGAGACCTGGGTTCAATCTCTGGGTTGGGAAGATCCCTTGGAAATGAAATGGCAACCCACTCCAGTATTCCTTATCACCACAGAATTATATTGATCTTTTATCTCTTTTTGAAAGTGACTGTATTTTTTAAAGAAAATATTTTATCAATTATTATTCACAACTCCACCCATATTCTATCTTCATGGCTTTTTTTTTTTTTTTTTTTTTTAGTGATGTGATTATGAGAGGCAATATGACGTAAAGGTTAAAAGCTCAGTCTCAGGAGATGAAATCTGAATCTTGGCTTGTTTTACTCACGAGTTGTGTGACCTTAAACAAGTGAGTCAACCTTTCTGTGCCTCAGTTTTCTCATCTATAAAATGGGGACAATTACAGTATTTCCCTATACTGTTACTGTAAGAATTGAATAACATACATAAAGTACCTGGAAGACTGCCTGTCACATAAGTGGCTCTATGTGCCTGTTATTATTGGGTTGAACAGTTAAAGTGCCTCAGGCATGGTATTTCTCCTTCTGCTGGATACATAAGTCATAATTTCTCACAATCTTATAGAGTAGTACTTTTCTTTAAAATAATTCCCTTAAAAGATTGCTTAAGTATGCATCAAACTGGGAACTAGCACCTATAGCAAGTGTATCGGAAAGGAGTTCCAGTCTTTTTTCTGAGACCATGAAAAAGATAATAAAGAAATTGACAAGAGAATGAAGGCTTCACAGCAAAGGCAACACGAGAGATGAATCCGTAAATTCCAAGGAACAGAAAACAAAAGGAACTCTATGGGTGCAGGAAATGGAGCATAGGAACCGGCAGCGCAGGACGGCAGAAGAGGCCACAGCGAAGGGTGGGGCTTCATCCCCAGGGGAACTCTGGAGAGACTCGCAGCCTGGTGAGCAGAGTGCGGCAGTGAAAACGGGGCGGGGGGGGGGGTCAACAAATGTCCTTCAATAAAACAGGTGCACTGGTTCACTCATACACACAGACACACACACACATCTAACACACTCAGGATCTCTGCCTGTAAAAGGCAGTTCAGTGTTCACTTCTATGAGAGAAAAATAGTGCAAGCACCTAAAGGAATTGAGCAAGTTGCAGGGGGAAAGCACAGGTGGCTAGTATGATTTCTGCCCTGGTTTCTCAGTCTCTCATCCACTCACCCTTGTGAAAATTCTGCAGATAATAAGCCCTACCTACCCAGAAAGAGCCTTCCCTTCAGGGGAAGAGGCATCCTGGAGAAAGAAAGGACCTACAGAGTAGTCAAGGAAGCCTGCACCCCAGCCTGGAATAATCAACCTAAACATTTAGTCTAAAATAGGAACTGATGATCAAGGACCACCAGCATATGAGGAAGATTAACAGCATAAAAAAGAGAGATCAAGATCAAATGAGAGCCATAGTTCCAGGAGAACATAACGGAAATGCAAGGAACAGAAGAAATTTTTTTCTTAAATTCTAATTAGACGCCTAATGAGTTTTTAAATGATATTATAACCTTAAAAACAAGATCTACAAAAAATGGGGTAGATCACAGTAAGAACTAATTCCTCAATTTTTTCAATGCAAAATTCAAAAATTCATAAAAGGGTAGTAAGATATCAATAAAAATATATCAGAACATAGAATGGAAAAATTAAAATATGAAACAAATCAAGAGATGATAAAAGTCATAAAATATCAACATACAAATTTCAATGTTCAACCAACTGGGGTTCCAGAAAAAGAACAGAGAGAGCAGAGAAAAGTTTTTCAAAAAATGAAAAAAATATAGAAAGATACAGCATCATAATGAAATACTTATGAATATTATTACCATCTAACTTAGTACTGATTCAAGAAGTACATCTAAAGCTGAGGGAACAAAAAATGAAACATACTATTCATATTATTGCAGGCATGGACAAGTAACAACAGAAAACCAAAAATTAATAATATAATACCAAACACTAGAAGAAAAAATGAAAGAAAATTCAAGTAGTTCTTCAAGAAGTTAAATCCACAGGATATAGAGCAGGAAAACGTCAATAGTTAAAGTTTATTTGATCAAGAAATAGCTATAAATATACTACCATATTTATGGAAGAAACTATTGAAAAAGTTAGGAGTGATTTTAACTGAGAAGAATGCAATCTCCAAAAAGGACAGACAGTAGTATATTTTATTACTAAATCTTTCTACACTAGATAATTTTTTTACTTGGCATCTCAGTCTCTGTTCAGGCTAGTACTTTTTTGGTGCAACATAAATGTTCAGGCCTATAGAGTTAGCATGTAATGAACATGTAAGGAAATAGTAGTATGTTCTACAGCCAGACTCTATAGGAGAATGCAGACAGCCCCAGATGGGAGAGTGGACCAGTGACTGGCTAACCAAAGTGAGCCAGTCATTCCATGGGTGACTACAAAGGCATTTGAGTCTCCTTCCAAAACCCCAGGCCAGGCAAGAATTTGTTTGCATCTTTTGATGAGCTGCCAAGATTCCCATACCTTAGTAAGATGATGCTCGTTACTGGACATCATTCTGTCACTATCAAGCCCAAGTTTCAGTACTTCGAGTAAGCTCTAACTTTGCTCTAGAATTTAAAAGAGATAAAACACAAGACTTTTGTAGTTGGTTTTAACTTCAGTAATCTCAGCAGCTGGGTTGAACTCTTCAACAAAACTGACTGAGTGCCTACTTTGCACAAGGCACCATTGGAAACACACAGATAAACAAAACAGATATGTTCTCTCAGGGAGCTTAGGAAACACTGAGCAAGAGAGAACTGAATGCAGCTAATTTTAATACAAGATTGTATGCAAGTGGATTTGAGCATAAAGAAGGAAGAAAGTGTTTCCAGCTTAGAAAGGGATCAGGAAAGACTAAGTCAGAAGTGAGGTGGGACCCTGGGCCTTCAGTCAACAGGATGCCTACAGGCTAGTGCCATGATGCCACTGTGACTTGGAATATAATCTGAAAGCATTATATTATTATAAATATAATATAAAATATAAAGCATTATATTATCTGAGCTGTACCTGCCCTGGTCAAGGACAATGTTGGGATCCCCACTTTGGGGTGCTCTGAATTTCTATGATTAAGTGGTACATTCATTTCAAATGCCTCACTTACCCACATACATGCATTTTCCTTGGAAAGTACGAATTGGTAAAGTATAAATCTAGCACAGAGAAGTCTGTGCTGTGGTATAAGCAAACCAGAAGTCACTCGTAACTCCAACTAAATCCAAATTCTGGGTAGTTTCTATTTTGAATGCTGTATCTCAACATGTGTTTGTGGCCATGTGTCTCCATTGTCCTCTCAAGTCCCGAAGATTGAAGAACCAGAGACCATTAAAATTGGAAAGGACCTCGACTATTATTCAACATAATCCTATCATTTTACAAATGAAGAAACTAGGCCAAGATACAATAAATGTGACTTTCCAAGGTTATGCAACCACAAAGAGAAAGCCTGGACTTAAAGCAAGTTTTCAAGTGCAGGTCTGGAAGCTGTTTTTCCTGGATACCATACTGAAAAGAAAATGAAAAGTTAGGGGAAAAAAATCAAACATAATAAAGAAATTAAAGTAATGCTTAATTAAGTCACTGGCAATAGATGTAGAAACGTCAGTGTTTCTGAAATAAATTTCAAAAAGCTTTTAAGGGATCCATATTTCTTAATATGTTTTTCTATTTGGACAAAATAAACACATACTGGTTACCAAAATACAAAATATTTCTTTTCAAACTATTTTAACTAATTTTTAAATAAAAGCATAAATTTTTATTCTGTTAAAGTAGCCAGGGAAATGGTAATTAGCTAAACATCCACATATATAAAAATTTTTGCTTTCTAAAAGCTAAAACAGGAAATATTTTAAAATAGGTACTCTCAATATTTTAAATAAGTACTCTCAATAATAAATAGATACTCTCAATATCTCAGAGCCAACTCATTGGAAAAGACCCTGATGCTGGGAAAGATTGAGGGCAGGAGGAGAAGGGGGTGACAGGATGAGATGGTTGGATGAGATGGTTGGATGGTTTGAGCAAATTCCAGGAGATAATTGGATGGCATCACCAACTCAATGGATATGAATTTGAGCAAATTCCAGGAGATAGTGAAGGACGGGAAGCCTAATGAGCTGAAGTCCATGGGGCTGCAAAGTGTCAGACATGACTTAGCAACTGAACAGCAACAATAACTCAATATTTACTTAATATTTATATCTAAAGACATTGTATTTTAAAAATAGACTGTATTAGAACAGAGTCTGTGCTATATCTGCTTATGACTATCATCTACCAGCATCTATCATAGCAACTGCATAGGAACCTGTAATGTTAGGTCCATGTATCAATGCAAATTTGAAGTGGTCAAACAGGAGATGCCAAGAGTAAACATCGACATTTTAGGAATCAGTGAACTAAAACAGACTGGAATGGGTGAATTTAACTCAGATGACCATTATATCTACTACGGTGGGCAGGAATCCCTTAGAAGGAATGGAATAGCCATCATAGTCAATAAAAGAGACCAAAATGCAGTACTTGGATGCAATCTCAAAAATGACAGAATGATCTCTGTTCATTTCCAAGGCAAATCATTCAATATCACAGTAATCCAAGTCTATACCCCGACCAGTAATGCTGAGGAAGCTGAAGTTGAACGGTTCTATGAAGACCTGCAAGACCTTTTAAGAACTAGCACCAAAAAAAGATGTCCTTTTCATTATACTTGCCTGGAATACAAAAGTAGGAAGTCAAGAAATACCTTGAGTAACAGGCAAATTTGGCCTTGGAGTACAGAATGAAGCAGGGCAAAGGCTAATAGAGTTCTGCCAAGAGAACACACTGATCACAGCAAACACCCTCTTCCAAAAACACAAGAGAAGACTCTACATATGGACATCACCAGATGGTCAATACCGAAATCAGATTGATTATATTCTTTGCAGCCAAAGATGGAGAAGTTCTATAAAGTCAGCAAAAAATAAGACGGGGAGCTGACTGTGGCTCAGACCATGAACTCCTTATCGCCAAATTCACACTTAAATTGAAGAAAGTAGGGGAAACCACTAGACCATTCAGGTATGACCTAAATCAAATCCCTTACAATTAAACAGTGGAAGTGAGAAATAGATTCAAGGGTTTCGATCTGATAGAGTGCCTGAAGAAATATGGACGGAGGTCTGTGACATTGTACAGGAGGTAGTGATCAAGACCTTCCCCAAGGAAAAGAAATGCAAAAAGGCAAAATGGTTGTCTGAGGAGGCCTTACAAATAGCTGCGAAAAGAAGAGAAGTGAAAGGCAAAGGAAAAAAGGAAAGATATACCCATTTGAATGCAGAGTTCCAAAGAATAGCAAGGAGAGATAAGAGAGCCTTCCTGAGTGATCAGTGAAAAGAAATAGAGGAAAACAATAGAATGCAAAAGACTAGGGGTCTCTTCAAGAAAATTAGAGATACCAAGGGAATATTTCATGCAAAGATGAGTTCGATAAAGGACAGAAATGGTATGGACCTAATAGAAGTAGAAGATATTAAGAAGAGGTGACAAAAATACACAGAAGAACTATACAAAAAAGATCTTCACAACCCAGAAAATCACAATGGTGTGATCACCATGGTGTGACCTAGAGCCAGACATCCTGGAATGTGAAGTCAAGTGGGCCTTAGAAAGCATCATCACGAACAAAGCTAGTGGAAATGAAGCAATTCCAGTTGAGCTATTTCAAATCCTAAAAGCTGAGGCTGTGAAAGTACTGCACTCATTATGCGAGCAAATTTAGAAAACTCAGCAGTGGCCACAGACTGGAAAAAGTTAGTTTTCATTCCAATCCCAAAGAAAGGTAATGCAAAAGAATGCTCAAACTACCACACAATTGCACTCATCTCACACACTAGTAAAGTAATACTCAAAATTCTCCAAGCCAGGCTTCAACAGTATGTGAACCATGAACTTTCAGATGTTCAAGCTGGATTTAGAAAAGGCAGAGGAACCAGAGATCAAATTGCCAACATCTGTTAGATAATAGCAAAAGCAAGAGAATTCCAGAGAAACATTTACTTCTGCTTTATTGACTATGCCAAAGCCTTTGACTGTGTGGACCACAACAAACTCTGGAAAATTCTTCAAGAGATGGGAATACCAGACCACCTGACCTGCCTCTTGAGAAACCTGTATGCAGGTCAGGAAGCAACAGTTAGAACTGGACATGGAACAACAGACTGGATCCAAAATCAGGAAAGGAGTACATCAAGGTTGTATATTGTCACCCTGCTTATTTAACTTATATGCAGAGTACATCATGAGAAACACTGGACTGGATGAAGCACAAGCTGGAATCAAGATTGCCAAGAGAAATATCAATAACCTCAGATATGCAGATGACACCACCCTTATGGCAGAAAGTGAAGAAAAACTAAAGAGCCTCTGGATGAAAGTGAAAGAGGAAAGTGAAAAGGTTGGCTTAAAACTCAACATTCAGAAAACTAAGATCATGGCATCCAGTCCCATCACTTCATGGCAAAGAGATGGGGAAACAGTGAGAGACTTTATTTTGGGAGGCTTTTCCAAAATCACTGCAGATGGTGACTGCACCATGCTGGAGTTCAGTTCAGTTCAGTGCAGTTCAGTGGCACAAGTCGTGTCCGACTCTTTGCGACCCCGCGAACCGCAGCACACCAGGCCTCCCTGTCCATCACCAACTCTCGGAGTTCACCTAAACCCATGTCCATCAAGTCAATGATGCCATCCAACCATCTCATCCTCTGTTGTCCCCTTCTCCTCCTGCCCTCAATCTTTCCCAGGATCAGGGTCTTTTCCAATGAGTCAGCTCCTCACATCAGGTGGCCAAAGTATTGGAGTTTCAGCTTCAACATCAGTCCTTCCAATGAACACCCAGGACTGATCTCCTTTAGGATGGACTGGTTGGATCTCCTTGTAGTCCAAGGGACTCTCAAGAGTCTTCTCCAACACCACAGTTAAACATCAATTGTTTGGTGCTCAGCTTTCTTTATAGTCCAACTCTCACATCCATACATGACCACTGGAAAAACCATAGCCTTGACTAGATGGACCTTTGTTGGCAAAGAAATGTCTCTGTTTTTTAATATGCTATCTAGGTTGGTCATAACTTTCCTTCCAAGGAGTAAGTGTCTTTTAATTTCATTGCTGCAATCACCATCTGCAGTGATTTTGGAGCCTAGAAAAATAAAATCAGCCACTGTTTCCACTGTTTCCCCTTAGAAGAAATGGAGTAGCCATCATAGTCAACAAAAGAGTCTGAAATGCAGTACTTGGATGCAATCTCAAAAACTACAGAATGATCTCTGTTCACTTCTAAGGCAAACCATTCAATATCACGGTAATTCAAGTCTATGCCCTGACCAGTAATGCTGAAGAAGCTGAAGTTGAACAGTTCTATGAAGACCTACAAGACCTTCTAGAACTAACACCCAAAAAAGATGTCCTTTTCATTATAGGGGACTGGAATGCAAAAGTAGGAAGTCAAGAAACACCTGGAGTAACGGGCAAATTTGGCCTTGGAGTACGGAATGAAGCAGGGCAAAGGCTAATAGAGTTCTGCCAGGAGAACGCACTGGTCATAGCAAACACCCTCTCCCAACAACACAAGAGAAGACTCTGCACATGGACATCACCAGATGGTCAACACCAAAATCAGATTGATTATATTCTTTGCAGCCAAAGATGGAGAATCTCTACACATTCAGCAAAAACAAGACCGGGAGGTGACTGTGGCTCCGATTATGAACTCCTTATTGCCAAATTCAGACTTAAGTTGAAGAAAGTAGGGAAAACCACTAGACCATTCAGGTATGACCTAAATCAAATCCCTTATGACTATACAGTGGAAGTGAGAAATAGATTTAAGGGACTAGATCTGATAGACAGAGTGCCTGATGAAATATAGATGGAGGTTTGTGACATTGTACAGGAGACAGGAATCAAGACCATCCCCAAGAAAAAGAAATGCAAAAAAGCAAAATGGCTCTCTGAGGAGGCCTTACAAATAGCTGTGCTATTTGTTCATGGGGTTGCAAAGTGTTGGACATGACTGAGCAACCGAACTGACTGAAGAAACTTACTGAGGAAGTTTAAGGTGGAAACTAAATACGAAAGGCTTTTTTAAATCACAAGGACTTTATTTAAGTGTTATGCATTTATATAAGAAGTTAACACTTCCTATTATTATCTTCCTCTTCTATTTTATAGAAATGAGAAAAATGTTGCATTTTGTCACTGAGGTTTTCCAACTGCTTAAAAAAAAAACAGGGGCAGGGGAAAGGATATATTGGGAGGCTAGTATTGACATACACATACTACTGTATATAAAATAACTAATAAGGACCTTGTATAGCACAAGGAACTCTACTCAATACTCAGTAATGACCTCTTTAGGAAAAGAATCTAAAAACAGAGTGAGTATATGTATAACTGACTCACTTTGCTGTACACCTAAACTAATACAACATTGTAAATCAACTACAATCCAATAAAAAATTTAAAAGACATAACACTGCCATTTCTAATCTCGCTTTGAAAGTTTTATATAGCAAAAATGAATGTTATAGCCTCTGATTTTCCTATTTTAATGTCTGTGTACTTATGCAATTAACTACAAATGAAATATTGCAAGTTTGACTCTTTCCAGTTACCTATACACAAAGTCATTTAAGTATTAAACCATATTTCCCCTACTCCTCTAGTAAAGAAAAATCACTGAGAAATACTGAGAAAAATAAAAGTCAAAACACAGGAGCAAGAGTTAGGGAAAGTGAAAGTGTAAAAGGTTTAATCACTCAGTCATGTCCGACTCTTTGTGACCCCATGGACTGTAGCCCACCAGGCTCCTCTGTCCATAGAATTCTCCAAGCAACAATACTGGAGTGAGTAGCCATTCCCTTCTCCAGGGGATCTTCTTCTCCAGGGGATCTTCCCAACTGAGAGATCAAACCTGGGTCTCCTGCATTGTAGGCAGATTCTTTACCACTTAGCCACAAGGTATTATGCCAGAATTAGGGAAGCTGGTGGTTAAGCGGTAAAAAAAAATTTGCCTGCAACACAGGAGACATGGCAGGAGCCATGACTTTGAAATTGGGTCGAGACGATCTCCTGGAGAAGGAAATGGAAACCCACTCCAGTATTCTTGTCTGGAAAATCCCATAGACAGAGGAACTTAGTAGGCTACCATCTGTGGGTTTGCAATGAGTTGGATACAACTGAGCGACTAAACAACAGCAACAATTCTTCCTAAACTAGCTTCTACTACTACATCACCAGTGATACTCCAACTGTCTGCACCTCACTTTTCTCCTTCCAAGAAACAAAGACCAGAGTCACAGATACATCACAGGAGAAATGAGAAAAAAAATAGCAAATGGTGGCTTGCAAGTCTTGCCAACCCTCTTGGGAGGTTAATTGTGGATCCTCAAGACCATAGGATGCCTGATGTCCCACGTCCACCTCAGAAGGTAACAGCAGCCCTAGGAAGGAGGCAAAGGACAAAAGCAGACCCTGATACACAGAATCTGGAAACTCATCAGGATTTGCCCACATTTTCATTTGAAGAAAATTTTTGCACTGACTCCAGAGGGAGAAAAATCTTGATGTATAAATTTTGAATTTTTCTAATGAAGCTGCATCAGGTACTAAAAGTAATCTGGAAATTTTCACCCCAGATGAAGAGTTTAAGAAATTCTGTCGGAGAATGAAGACATAACAGCTTCATCATTTAAAAAATGTAAGTATGTTTCCTGTTGTGAATATTCTCAGAGATGCCCATGCATTCTTTGTCTGATGGCAAGAAGGGAAAATAGGTACGTTAACAGTGTAAAAAAGAAAAAGAAAAAATAGGATTCCATATGCTATTGTGTGTTTATATGCAAAAACTTTGCATGTGTGTGCTGAGTCACTTCAGTCATGTCCAACTCTTTGCAACCCTGTGGACTGTGGACTGTAGCCCGCCAGGCTCCTCTGTCCATGGGATTCTCCAGGCAAGAATACTGGAGTGGGTTGCCATGCCAACCTCCAGGAGACCTTCTCAACCCAGGGACTGAACCCGAGTCTCCTGTGGTTCCTGCATTGCAGGCAGGTTCTTTCTCACTGAGCCACACACAACTGCATACAGAACAATTATCTTTAATAAACAGATTTGCTTGGCAGCTTGGTTCTAGGTGCAGTTCACACATTCCCAGAACTTTGGAGGATGGACAGCTGAACCTGCTGGCCAGGTCAGGGAGGTCTGTCTGCTCACTAGCTTGATCCAAGCTAGATTTACTTGTTCCTGTATCCATTGTTTGCGTGAAGAAATTACACTTGGCCCATTTTCTTCAATGACAGTAATTAAATATTTCTACTGAGTTGGCAACCTATTTTACTTGAAATTGTGAATTTGTTTTATTTTTCTAAATAAATATGGCTTTATTTTTCTATTTTTATTACTTATTTACCTCAAATTTTAATCATTTTTTTCCTTAACATTTTCATTAATGTGTCTTTCCTTTTCTATTCTCATTTTTCAAATGTTTCCTTTTCTCATTGTAACTTTTTTTTTCCTTTTGCCACTTTCTAAGCAGTCAAAAGCAGGAAAAAATGGAAATAAACTGAGAAAGCTCCCAGGAGTAAATGCATTCAACCTGACTTTTCCATGAAGCATTTCATAGACAGGATCCGCAGGAAGGGGATAACAGACTGAGAGTTATGAAGGACTATTTGGCTCCCAGATCAAATTTTCAAAGTTAGACTTTTGATATAACCTCCCAAGGAGGCCCTACTTACAGCCCTAGAGACATGCAACAATAGTAACAAGAGACATTTATCTCACCAATTTTAATCTGTAGTCCATTACCTGATCACACCTCTTATAGTCTACAAAAAAAAAGTCATTCACATATATATATGTGTGTGTGTGCTATATACATATTTATGTACTATATTTCTCACATATGTATCCAATTACTTTTCATTAATAATAACATTAAACTGTATTGTACTACGTCAAAAGGGCTAATTTGTGAAATGTAAGTATATAAGAATATTACCTTGTATAATGCTGTTCAGACGCTGCTTCAGTTTTAACTGTACTTAGAGCTTCAAGAAAAGCAACAGGAAGCATTTCCAACCCTTGAGAGAAGCTGGACACAGATGATGACAAATGTGTCGTAACTATGAGTATGGCTCATGCCACAGAATTCTCTATGTCACCTTTGATTCTTTAGAAGCTCGAAACCATTTGTAGTTTCTCTAAACATGGCAAGTTCTCACATGTACCTGCACATGTTATCCTGTCTGCCTCAAATACGTTGCCTTATTTCTCCCTCAAGAGTGAGTCAGTTCATGACTTTAATAAACAAACACTGATGAGTCTTATGAATATATTATACTGAACTTTGGAGAAATTAATTTTGATTAGGAATTAGTCATTGAAATGATGTAAAACATTCCCACTGTTATTACTTTAATTTTAAAAGTTTTCATTAAAAACAACACTACTTTTCAAATGCATGTACCCTGTTTATGGTAAACCAAATCCTAATATTATCTATTGCCTAAAATAAACAAAAGGAAAATTAAAAAAAAAAAAAATGAGTCAGTTCAGCTCCACCTTCTCTGTGACTTTCTCTGATTACTGCTTGTGTTCATTCGCCTGCAACTTGCCAGGTACTATGCTAGATGCTGAGTAAGTAACACGAAAACAGTACACTTGCCCTCACGATGTGTGATGCACAGCAGTCAAAAGAGGCAAGGTGGGAACATTTTGTGATGGGGCCGGGAAGAGGGTCAGGGAAAGGTTTCCTGGAGGAGGTAATAGCTGAATCAAAATTTGAAAGCTGGGCAAGAATTATCCAAGTGAAGAAAGGATGAGGGGTGGGCATTCAAGAAAGAAACTAGGAGGAAGCAAGGGAGGAGAGAAAGAATGCTGACTGAGAGGTCAGTATGTCCTTCAAGGGAGTTTCAATTTTACTTTTTTTTTTCCCTAGAAGGCAATGAGGATCCTTTTAAGCAGAAGAATGAGATGATCAGATGTATTTTTTTAGAAAGGGTGGAGATTAGATAGTATGAGACCGGGGCAGTTAGGAGACTTATTTGTAAAGAAAATAACGTGTGCTTAGTATGGGAATTAACATGGGAGAGAATTTGAGAGAGATGAATGAATGAGAAGGGAAAGGACTTAGTCATGGATGGGCTGTGGTGCACAAGGCACAGAAAGACAAGAGGGAAACCCAGGCTTCTCTGCCTTCTTGCCAAAGTGGACATGAGACTCTCACTGATATCGGGAACTCAGGAGGAGGAGGAAGAGGTGACAGGTTGAGTTTTGAATCTGTGTAAATAGGAGAGACCTGTGGGACACACACAATGAGAGGTCAGTGATCATGCTTACCACCCTGTTGCATTACCTCATGTTTCCATTGTTGGGCTTGTCTGTCTTCTACCTCTGACTTCCTCCAGACAGGAAGGACCGTTCAATCCCAAAACCTCCCCTTCAAGGTGCCCTCAACTAGCCCAAGACAAACAAGGCTCTCTCATTTTTCCCGTCTCTCATTCGATTCAGTTCAGTCGCTCAGTCATGTCTGACTCTCTGCGACCCCGTGGAGCACAGCACGCCAGGCCTCCCCATCCATCACCAAGTCCTGGAGTTGACTCAAACTCATGTCCATTGAGTCGGTGATGCCATCCAACCATCTCATACTCTGTTTCTCATCAGAGCATTGCTAACTTGGAAGAAATATCCTACAAGGGCTGAAGTTCATCACCCCTTCTAGAGAGAGCAGAAACATGGACTGAGAAAAGAGAAATGCTATTTTGCCTTTATTTTAATATCACCCATTTTCAAAGAGACCATTGTTTCAGAAGAACTGAATACTTTCTAAGGTAAATAGAGTGAATATGAATAACAATCTTGTTTAAGATTCCAACTTGTTAACAGAAAACATGTGCAGACTTAAGAATTAAAAATAAACATGCCTTTAAAGATGACCTGGAAGGTTTCTTACCTGCCAAGAATAGAGTTCAAGACCTCAGAAGACCTACGTTTTCCCAGAAATGGTAGATTATATTGCTAATGATGGGTGAAGGCATTAAACCATAAGGGGTTCCCCCCTATAATTTTGATACTATTTAGGTGAGTTTTGTAATCAACTGAAATAAGAGAAGAAATCTGAAGACTGATCTTAGGTTGTGGATATTGGGCCTATGATTTTATCATTTGGAAAAATGTTTCTATTACAGTTCCTGATTATAGTCCTTGCTTTTTATCCAGTTATATACATATATAATATACAGGATGAGCCCCTCTCATAATTCAAATTACATTTTAGTGATCTTGGTTGTCCTGGCATATACAAATATAAATTCATTTTTAGAGTTTCTCATCATATATCTTTTAGTTCAATTGAACATTACTAATGAAGAGTATTAGTTCTTCTTTCAATATTCTTATTCATTCCAAATTAGAGAAGGATTTCTGAGGGTTGTTATGAATCAACACAGCAACTGCCAACAGCAGAATGTCTCCTAATGGACCACAGCAAGGGGCAGGCCCAGAGGCAAGTCCTCTCGCGGAAGAGAAATTGATGTTGTCCTCCGCATTCACTGACTCGTCTGGTTTTCATATGACAAACAGATGAGTCAGTTTCTCCTTTTTTTAAGGGACTCTACGTGATTAGGGGCAAAGACTCAGCAAAGGAAAAAAAATCTTCTGCAGTTTTATAAGAGTGGAGCTGATGAGATGCCAAGGTGATTCACTTCAAAGGTGCTGGCTATTTTTAAAAGACAGCTGAGAAACCCTGCTGTTCTCTGAACTTGGGAGGCTGGTTCCAGCACATGCACAAATTCGGCTTACCATATGAGCAAAAGTGAGATCATACGGTTGATGCTGGCAGAGTCTCTGAGAGTGCAGTAATTCATGCTGTCAGTTACTATCAGCAGCAATTTGCTTCTGGATTGGTTCCTGTGAGCACTCATGTGAGCATTCTGCACAAAGGACCAGAGTGCAATATTCTTTTGGATTTCAGGGATTTAGTGCAGTTTCAACATATAATCAAAAGTGCCACGTAGTTCACCACCTCGCATTTTGTGTTAAAGAGACAGGGCTTAAAGTTGGTTTCCTTTCTGCTCTCCAAAAATAGGAAGTTGATGGCAATTGGGAACTTATCTTTAGAGCAATCGGTTGGTGCTTCAGTGGAATCTACTCTGTTGGTTAAGTGTAGTTTTTTGTTCTTTTTTTTTAAACTAAATGTAATTTCACTGTCTCCATAATAATAATAATAATCAAAAATTTGCTTTAACCACAAAACTTCACTTCTTAAATTCAACTTACATATGTGACCAACTCTTAATTATGATAGAGCAAATGCACTGGAAAATAAGAAGTTCCCTTGAATTGGTATGTATTATAATAGCATATTCCTCCAAATTTAGTACAGTTTTTGAAAAGTTCTCTAACAGAGAAGCTTGAACACTGCAGCCGTAAGCTTAAAGGCACATTACTACAGAATCGCTGAGAAATAATACAATTTCAGTGAGCTCCAAGTAACTTTAAGATATCAATAGTACTCTTGCTACCAGTCTATCCACCAATTTCTTTCTATTTAATTAATAGTTACTATTGAGGATTCAAGAGATTCAGGCTTTCGGAGCAGTCCTGATCAGAAGGGGTCCTTGTGTCTGCGAAATGGTAGTTTAGTTTCACTCAGAAAAGTGAAAAGTATGTCAAAACCTCAAGTGCCATTGTCAACAATATATATATTCTGTGGTGTTGACTTACAATTTCTTGAGTGTTCTCAGATGAAAAGTTGTTTTCATATTGCATCAAGCTCAAAAATCTTCCAAACCTTGGCATCCTACTCGATTAAAAAATGTTCTATGTTTGCTATCAATCTTTCTCCGCCACTAGAATATAGACTGAATGAGGGTGGGGGCTTCTGTCTGTTTCTTGATATACTCTCTGTGTTAGGACAGAGCCTGGTGCACAGGAAGCACTTAATAAAAATGTGTTGAATGAGCATTGTCCTTTTCTTCACCTAACGTCTTACTTTCTTACCAAGACTCACTAGTCTCTCTTAATTCACTCCTGCTGGTGTCATCTCTCTTTTCCTCTTGAGCTGTATCCTGCAGTCAAATTCAGGTTATTTGTCTTTCCCTAAATGCATCGCGTTCTCTCTCCCTGGAGGCCTTTGCACCTGTTCCTTTGTATGCAAGACTTCTCTCTCCTACTCCCCCGCTCCTTTGCCTGGGAAACTCTTCTTTCTCCTTCAGGTATCAGTTTAGAGGTCTGTTATCTCAAAAAAGTTTTACTTGGCCTCCAAAATGGAGCTAGACAAGCTCCTAACCCCCTGTGATTTCCACTGTGGCAACACTACTTGGACTATCATTGCTGCAAAGCAGTGACGTAACTAGAAACATAATGGTATTTGTAAAATTACCTCTCAGTAGTTATGCTTCAATTGGGAGCTCAAAAGGAAATTAACTATATATTCTTGGTACTGGCATAAAAGTTTTTAAATTAGTCAGGATATATCAGAAGAAAGTCACAAAGGTGTGAGAGAGCTAACACATCTCTGAACTTATTGCTCCCACTCAAAGCGTGCATCCCCCCCAGTCTAACCTTTAAAGGGTAAACAAGAAAGACAGATGCATGGAATGCTAACAGATTTCTCCATGGTCTCAGCAACAATGTCACCTCCTCAGAGGGCATCACTGACCACCCCTGGGTAAAGTTACCCCAATCCCTTTCTATCCCACTGCTCTGCTTGGTACCTTCATTAAATGTCTATCTCTTTGAGACTGCCTCAATCATTTGTGTGTTAACTACTTTATTTTTACTTCTCCCCCTCCAGATGATAGTCTCCACAAGAGCAGAGACCTTGTATGTCTAGTTCAGTGCTTTACATTCCTGGAACCTAGACGATTGCTTGGCACTCAGCAGACGTGCAATGGTTTGTTTTTTTGTTTTTTTTTTTAAATAAATGTATAACAAGAAATCTCAGGATTAAAGTAATTTCCCTCTTGGCCACTAGGATGGCTTCAGTGTCACTGGTTGCCCAGAAAAAAGAACTGGACACCCACTGAGTATTACCAAACGTTCATATGTACCAATAGGCTCTTCTTATCAACTGAGTCCCGACCAATGAAAAACCACCATTGTGTACTGTACTGCCTTCACTCACTCAAGTGTAATATTTCATAATTAGGTTACACTACATTTTCTGAGTATTACAGTTGGGTATAAAAGTAAGAAATGTTTATGTCTTAGAAAGTTAAAAAGTTTATGTTGATCTTCTGTTTTGATACATAAAAAGATATATATGAGGCTAAGTATTTTTTCACATACATTGAAACGTCCAGTCAAAATGTGTTATCTTCCTATTGACTTGATTGCAAACTACTAATCTCAGTTTGCCTAAATAAATCTGAAATTAATAGAAAAAAACTGATTGAGGAGGAAAGTTTTTAACTTCTTAAAAGCCAAAAAAATTAAATATATACTTTGGTGAAATGTTAGGATACCATATATCCAATCTGGGGGATGCATTACAGGGATTGTATATGGTCAGATCCCATTAATTCTATGGCAACAATATGGAATCAATATTCTACTCATTTTTACTGGTTAGAAAAGAGAAGATTAACAAGAGTACAAATCATGAGTTAGAGGCTACACAAAAGGAGAGAGAGGAAGGGAGTAAGGGAGAGAAGGAAGAAGAAAAAGAGGGAAGGGCGGGGAGAGACAGAAATTGCATTTCCTCTAAAAACTCGTTAACAAATTAGAGGCCCCCAAAAAAGTGTACCTATATTAAACTACTGACTCTGACTAGAGAGGGAAACTTCTCTAGTTTACACTAAAATTATAACCTGTGTCCAAACATTAAACCTTTATAATCCAATGAGTAGTAGACTTGCCACACGATGAGACTGACACAGCTCTTCTTCCCCTCATAATGGAGAAGGGAACAGCAAACCACTCCAGTATTCTTACCTGGGAAACCCCACCGACAGAGGAGCCTGGCGGGCTATAGTCCATGGGGTTGCAAAGAGTGGGACACGACTGAGCTACGAACACTTTCATTCTTTCACTTCCCCCTCATAAGCAAGAGGAAGAGTGACCTGGCAGAAGCATAGAAGTGTAGGAAGTGTAGGAGTGGCACCCAGCACAAGACCTTATTCACAGCTTCCAACAAATACTTGTGAATTGATTGTTTAACAGACTATGCAAATTGGAGGATATCCTTCAGAGCAATAACTTGACCTAGTGGTGTATGGTCTAGAAAGAAGCAGAACTGAAATTTTTTTGGTGGCATAGAAGCAAATGCCCAGAACAGAGCAAATTGCTAAGTTTATGTAGCCCAAAGAGGTCCCTGGGTATCTCAAAATCTCTCCGCATGACTTTCTCTGTGTCATATTTGATAGGAAGCCCTTTATCCAGATTCTCTGGAGTGACTATCTTCATAAGATTTGAAGTACAAAGAAGTCTGCATTAAAAATGAATCACCTAGTAGGTGCAGGACTTAAATTTTATTTTTTTACTTCTCTGAGACTTAGGTTCCTAAACTATCAATGAAATGGTAGCTCATTCTGGCCCAAGAGAGCTGACCATTTTAGTTTTAGGAATTTTTTAGCTATTTGTTAAACACCACCATCATTAACAATTAAATTATAGAAACTTACAACTAAATTTATTATATTAAAATTAAGTTAATAAATTCTCAAAATGTATTAAAAGGCCATAAATATACAAAATTAATCATTTCCTAATTATTTTGCTACATTTACTGCTATCAGTTCTCTTGTGGTGATTTATATCTTTTGTATCTGAACTGGAGGAAATGGGCCATATGTTGCGGTATGTCACTGCTCTTTGATTGCCAACTGCATGTTTAGTTGACACCACGTTATTTACACTATGGAAACTGCCAAAAACTACCAATCAGGGATTGATTTATTGTTTTGTTAATTGTTTAGATTTAAGAAAGTGATGAAAATGTTAATGATAAATAATGAAAGTGAGAAAATGTTAATAACGCAGATTAAATTCAAAAGTTGGTCCTATTTGTAGCTATCAACTTATGAATAAAACAAAAACAAAAGCCAACAATCAAAAGCTCTTCAGGAATTATTCTTCTGGTGTTAGCAGGTTCAGAAGTAATCACAACATTGACAAACCAGTGAAGTTCTGACAGTTGTCATCATTGATCTACCTTTGTTCTACTTGTTAACTTAAATGAAAATGAAACCGACATTCACGTCAGAGCTATGCTCTTTAATCAGTTGCAACCACAGGTTGGCTAAGAATATAGGAATTCAGCAAAAAGTCAGTAAAAGCACTCAGTGAGAATCAGTTGGTTATATGAAATTTACAATAAAGAGTATTGTATATTTCATTACATGAAAATTGTGTGCTATATATCCTTCATATCAAAAAAGTGCATAATAAATGTGTGTACATAAATATACTTGGTTGTTTTTTTTTTAACTAGCATACCACTAGGTATATGGGAAGTCACCCATCAGGGGAAAAAAGAAGAAATTATATGTCTTAATACATTGGTCACCTAATGTGAACTGCCAACTCACTGGAAAAGACACTGATGCTGGGAAAGATTGAAGGCAGAAGAAGAGGCCGATAGAAGATGAAATGGGTGGATGGCTTCACCAATGCAATGGACATGAACTTGGGCAGACTTTGGGAGCTGATGTGGGACAGGAAAGCCTCGTGTGCTGCAGTCCATGGGGTTGCAGAGTCAGATACTACTTGATGACTAAACAACAATAACAACAACAATTAGTACTTAAAAAGGATGGGGTGAGGGAATGAAAGGAAGGGAGAGAAACAGGAAGAGAAGGCAGACTTACGACATAAATGGAAACGGTGAATACAATTGATTCTTACATTATGCAACTCTTTAAAATTTTTAATACATTTTCACATAAACGTTCTTGATTTAAAATCTGTCCTCAGTCAACCTCTACCCCTTTCCATATATATATCCTCCCCAGCGAAGGGCACTCAGCCCAACTGTGGCTCAGGTTTCTCCTCTGTCTTCCTTCTCTATTCATCTTCTCTCATCACCAACCCAGACACTATCTCTTTAGCTAATGAGGAAAAAAGAGGGAGGAATTTCCTGTTGTTGGCTTCCACTGCGGCTTTCTCCTCTCCTATCACCCATTTGCCTGATTCCTCTCAGAGCTCTCACTTTCTCCTCAGCCACTTCTGATCTGCTCAAAATCAAAATACTTATAAATATAACCATAAATGGCAGCATCTTCAGTCTAGAATCATGCATACATCTCTTTCCAGAATTCCTATTCTTCATGTCCCTCCACACTACCAAGGCTGCCCACCAATTTTCTTCCCCTTCCCTCGGCCTACCTCATGCTAGGTTCTGGACCATTCCAGAATCTAATTGCCGCCACAGCTCCTCGTACTTCTGCCTAATTCACAGACAGATTCAATGTAAAGAGAAAAAACAGGAAAATATTAGATCCAGACTTATGTATTCACATTCTGGGCCAACCCAAATCGTAACAGTGACAGGTAAAGTTACATTTTTTTTCCAGTTTATTCTCTCTGCACGATCTCCTGCTTTCTGGTTGACTGTGTTCTTCACAAAAACAACCTCCAGAGTGTTGGAAGGCAGAGATCACATCTGTCTTGTTCTCTTCCATTGCCTCATTGTTCAGTACAAAGCGGAGAGTCAGTAAAGATTTACAGATAGATGGTTAACAATCAGCCAACCATCTTCCTGATCTGATTTTGCAAAGCCTCCTCCAGCAAATCTTACTCCTCATGGCTTCTATTGTTTCAGATTCTACGAGATGAGTGGCTAGCCAGACAAGTCATCTAGACTGAAACCATAATGAGACTGCACCCAGAATGTACCGTCATTTAACCCAAAGGAAACAGCACTTCAGTTCCTTCCCCTTAATGGTACCTGACACTTTCTACTTTATATTTATAGGTGACTACGTCTCATTTTCCACACATCTCTGGAAGCAAAAGGATTCACTGATAATTGTTTTCCTGTCTTCTATATTCCACTTATCTTGTACATAAATGTACTTAGTGCATTTTATCAAGTGAGTAAATTACATATATTCATATATGTCTATACATACATATATACATATATATGTATATATATATCATAGAAAGATTAAAAGGAGAAACTAATAGGGAAGAAAACAGTATTTTAAGAGAGCCACCTACTGACTATCCCCACAGTTAAGACTAGCCCTACCCACACTGGCCCTCCCAGGCAGGGAGGGCAGAAGGCACAAAGAAAGGGTGCTGACTCAGAGAATCTCCCAAATATCCAAACTATAAAATATAAGCATGGTCTGCATCCTCTCTGCTTATTTAACCCTGAACATGCTATAGGGATTTCAGTAGCATCTGAAAAAAAAAAGAAAAAACTACACTAGAGTATATTTACCACAATGGAATATCATGATTTAAATTTTTTCTTTTTAAATCTAAAGGAAAGTTTATATCAGACTTCAGTTGACTAAAAAACTTTGCCTTTCTCCCCAGTTTGAGCACATCTGGTGAGCAAAACAGTTGGCTTGAGCGACTGAGGTCACAAAATTCAAAGTTGTTAATGCTACTGAATCAATCCAAGTATTTAAGTCATATACACAGAGAACTAACTGGACTTTTAAGACACAAAACCTAAGCATGAAATAAAAACAACAAGCGTTTCCTTTACATTCTTCTCACTAAAGGCCAGAGTATCTACTTAAAGTGCTGACAGTCACTTTCATGTAAAACATGTTTGTCCACTTTCATAGGAAATCTCCTCCTGTGTTTAACCACAGCATCTACATCTGCTTACAATTAGATGCCCATGCTAACTGCACATTCATATTTTCTATATGACAAAAATAAAGGCATCTCTTACACAAAATGTCAAATGTGTTATCATCAGTGTTATAACAATAATCCCATGGAAAAGAGAACTGCTGTGACACTATAATTTATGGTCCTTGCCTGGGACAGAAATTTAAGATTCTTGATTTTTCATTTCCTGTATAATTACTGCCAACCTTCCTTAATCATATTATAACAGATCCTTAAATATAATGTGAGTAGAGACCTCTGGTCCTGAAAACAAATGAAATGATGGTGAGGGTGGCATAGAGATGCAGTTATTAAAAACTGGTTAAACCAGGATCCTCCTAGCATTTCAGATTGGCTAAAGAAGCAATCAAAGGCTGTTGCTGACAGACACAGATTGTTTGATAAAACGCAGTAAGAGGCATTGGAATAAAATTCGCAGTAAGTCTTCCTGGATCAGTCTGTGCTTACAAATTAAAAATCCATGACTGATTCTTTTCATGGCCTCTCCTCTCTTCGCTTAGTCATAAGCCTTTCCAGGATACAGACTGCATGTGGGTGGCTGCCTAGGTGTGGCAGGATCTTATTTAAGTTTGAGCTTGCATTGTTAGGCCAGTTTTTGTCTTGAGGTTCTGTTTGCTTTGAGGGGGTTTTTATTTGTTTTCATGTGCGCTTTTTCTTTTGTTTCATTTTACTAGTATTATATAGCAGGAGATGTCGTCTGTTTCTTTTGTGCAAGTTTTGCCCTAGGAAAACCAACAGAATAAAGATTATATATATAACCAGTGGGAGACTTCCTTGATCAAAATCTGCTCTTTAGATGAATGTTTATTATTACTATCATGTCCTAAATCCACCTGCTTGAGTAAAGAAAACATTTAAAATAATCAGCTTGAGATATGTTTACAGGATGTGACGTTTTGATTTGTATTTTTTATGCATCTATTTCTCTAAACACCACAGCTCACACACAAAGGATTAGAAAATAAAATAAGGATTTTCAACACAATACAACCAATAAAAGTGAAGAGGCCGACTGCTGGCATGTTCAGCTAAAAATTATTGAACTCACTCTCAGCTGAAGTTCCCTTTATGAATATTGCCGTTGCTGACAGTTTTCATGAATCACATGTGCAACCAGCCTCCTGCTGCTGTGATGCTTTAGTTGTGGCATTGCACAGAGGCACCCCTCAAACTACTATCTGAGCCACGCAGCAGAAAGATGGTTTAGGACACCAAGCCTCTAGAACGTTTGTCTTTGGGGAGTTTTCTCAAAAAGTTTTTCTAAATTCGTAACATCCATGGTCAAATTAGGACACCCTTCTCAAACTCAGAGAACGTCTGGGAGATTTGCCAAATCAAATCCTATCATCCAAATTATAAAGTTGGAGGGATGTTAGAAATCATCTAGTCCAAGCCCTTCCTTTACAGATGAGATAAGCAGGGCCAGTGCAAGTAAAGTGTCTTGCTGCTTGTCACATGAACGGGGCAAAACCAGAAACGACTCCAGTTAAGCAAAGTTTCCGTTGTAGAGAATAACTTAAAAAAAAAAAAAAGTTCTTGACCTTAGTTCTATAAATCTAATGAGAGAAAAAGAAAACATAGACCAATGAAAATGTAGATCATGACTGACTATTTAAAAAATACTTCAAGATACAATAGAAGATTTTCACAAAGCAGTGCACGAGAAATTTCCAAGTGAACTATGTAAAGAGTTTTATGAAATACATAATGTATTATTTTGGTAGTAAATATATAAAGTGTATTGTAAGACTTAAGAAGTCAAATAATTTTTATGGATAAAGGTTTGACAAAAAAGTTGACAGACTTTTGCTATAGGCAATTAAATCCAATGACATGTGGTTTAAAGACACCACAGAAAGCAGGCTTGAGGGGACTGTGCCCCCAGGCAAGCCTTTGAAAAGAAGGTCTCTGAGAAACACCAGCCAGTTCAGCAAGCGGCATAACCAGATGGTGAATAACAAACTTATTTATCTAGTCCTTCATTATGTTTAATTTTTGGACTTTGAAAAAGAGACATGACCAAGATCAGAGAGTGGTTTGAAATATTTTATTTCTTCAATGCCAACATGCTTAATTATTTCTCTCTAATTGGAGCTCGAATTCAGGCAACTATTTGAAGATTATTCATCATCTAAATTATCTATACTTCTTTTTCCTCAGAAGTTCAGACCATTTTCAAGACATCTGCATTATTTCTCTAAATTAGGTGGAAGAGACTGGATCACCCAGAGTATACTGAAGAGATGTGGGCAATGAAGTCATAGGTTGGAGATGGGTTAAGTGAAATTAATAGAAGAGAAATTTCCTGACCTGCGCTCCTTTGAAGACTGAAATAGGAAAAACTTCACTGAAGATATATTCCTGTCATCCCATCTAAAACAATTCTGCTGCTCATACCAACTAGGGAATTAGCCCTAAGATCATTATGATATTGGCTATTAGGCTTTAGAGGCAAGTTTGGACAGTTAACATGTCAATATTAGGTCACACTGTGGCCCTGATTACAATGGATGCCTTCTTGAGGCATCAGTGAGCAACTCCAAAAGCTAGAAAGACAACCTTGAGACTGTGTAAGCATTATGTTAGTAATCAGTAAGTGGAGGCTAGAGCTCAATACTGGAAGGCTCCTATGATCAATATGATACAAAATGTATTTAACAATATTTACTTTCTCTGCACATTAAATATCAAGACTCCTCTTCAGGTTGGTAAGTTGCAGCTGCTTTCAGCCATTGCCATGTCCCTTTACACATTCTTCAGTGACCGCCCTCCCACTGGACCCTCTGTACCTAAAGACAGAGTGCCCGGCACACAACGACACAGCTGCAGCCCCAGGGCATAGGTTGTCACACATTTCGAATACTATCCCTGGGGAGAAGGAAGCTTCAGAAGCCACACAGAGACCACAGGGGAGCTAGGACTGGATGATAAAAATCCTAACAGGGTCTCATCTAGCTGGGAGGGAAGGTAAGTGAGAAGAGTTGAGGAGAAAAGACTTAGCCTGGGACTGTGTGGCACAAATGGGGCATCTCAGCGGAAAGTGGGGATGTAGGAGGGTGGAGCAGGTCCCTGGTGACTATGTGAGGTGACTCTGAGACACAGAGCAAGAACCACTTACACTTCTTTCTATATACACCTCTCCTAGTAAGTAAAAGTAAAAAAAAAAAAAAATTATTCCAATTTAAGAGTTTCTATGAAAATGCGTGTTTAAAAAGGTCTAACAAATACACAAAGAGGAAAATCTGTCTTGTTTTTAAAAACTTACACTCAACTCGGTTATCATCATATCTCCCAGTATTTCCCTTCAAGATAAATTTGTTAAAAAGGTATGGAAACAACCAAATGTACTTCTTATTTAGGAATGGAAAGCTAAGCCATGTATGATGGGAGGGGGCCATCCAATGCTCTTGGAAACGGGCCACCAATCCTTTCCTACTAGTCCCTTTCATTCTTTCTTCTGATAAGGAACCACAAATCAGTCTCTTCTGTCACCAGGGGGTACAGTGAGCAAGCATGTTGTAAGACTTTCTCAATTTAGATACAATACTGGTTCTGGTCCATAATCCTTTATCCACAATACCAAAGATGTTAAAAAAAGAAAAAAAAAAAAAGATTTCTTAACCCATTTGGCAGCAAAATCTGATTTATGGAAAGAGGAGACCAATCTCCTGCGCAGAGTATGGGTCATGCAGAGTGACTTCCAACAAGTACAGAATGAAAAGGCATGAAAAAATAGAAGAGCAACTTTTCAGTGGGAAAACCTGACAGAACACTATCACAACCAGGTGATAAGGTTGTGACTTAACATCAACAGTGATGAGTCATGCTGATAGTATGTACGCTACAAATGTGAGGAGAAGGGCATTTTTGTGGTCTTCCTGCCCAAAACCGTGACGCCAGTCTAATCATGAGAAAACTGTCGGACAAATCTCAGTTGAAGGACATTCTAGAAAATATCTGACCAGTACTCCTCAAACTGCCAAGGTAATGAAAAACAAGAAAAGTTTTAGCAACTGTCATAGCCAATAGGAGTTTATGGAATCATAACAACTAGAAATGTCATGGAGTGTCTTGGATGGAATCCAGGAAGAGAAAAGGAAATCGGATAAAAATAAAGGACATTTGAATAAAGTATGGACTCTAGTTCATAATAGTATATCACTACTGGTTCATTAGTTGTGACAAATACACCACAGGAAAGTAAGCTGCTAACCATATGGAAAACTGGACACCAGAATATGGGAACTCTCTGCATCATCTTCACAATCTTTCTATAAGTATGAAACTGTCCTAAATTTTTAAAAGTTATTTTTAAAACAAACCAGCCTGAATTGACAGAAGGCCATGTGTAGTCTTTATTTACCACACATATTCACTCAATAGGTTTCACTATAAAAATACTAATGTATTTGATAACACGAAACTGCCTCAAATACTCCAAGCACAAAGTAATATATAATTTACGTACATAGCTCTAACATCCAAAAATTTCTGAATTCTGAAAATATCTGGCCCCAAAGGTTTTAGATAAGAGACCATATATACCTGAAATACTGTTGGTGCTAATAATACAATTAGCAATGCGTATCAGTTGTAATAATGTGATTCAGCAGACATTTTGAATTCAGCCTGAAAGTCTCACCATGATTGGTAGCAGTGATAAGAATTTATCGTTTACAATGTTCCATACAATTACGTTTATTTAATAATCTGACTGGATCCCTAACATCAGTAAGATAGGAATTCTTATGCACATTTTCAAAGGAGAAAAATGAGCTTCAGGAAGGTCAAATCGCTTGCAAGCAATGTGACCCAGGCTCAGATGCGAAGGCCCCACCCCTGACACTTTCAGGACTCAATACAGAGGACAAGTGGAAGTCCCCAGCCCACCGCCCCATCCTCCTCTTCCTCACCCCACACCCGCCCTGTTCAGGCCCCATCCTCCAAAGGGTGGATAGCCCAGCCAGCCTGTCCCAGTTGCCTGGCCAGGGAATTCAAGTCCTGAATGCACACCGACAGAGGGTTCCGGTAGGCGTGTGTGCTCAGCCCTTTGGCCTTCTCTCTCTGTGAGAAGGACTGCAACTGTCACAGGGGCAGAGAGGACCCTCCGAAGGGGGAGGCTGGAGCAGGGACCCAGACTCCAGACCTACGAGCTGGAAGGCTGATGTTGAATCACATGTTTGCTTGACTCAAACGCTCACATGCTTTCTCTCCTATTGTGTGTTGCCAAGAGAAAAGTACACCCAAGGACCACAATATCAACTTGAAAACTGGTGTTTGAAATACACTGTATTGTAAATTAAAGAGTATCAACACAGCTTAGGGTCTGATATTCTTGTATAATACCGACAAGACAGACTAGCCACGAAGCACTCTAATTCAAAAGGAATTTTAATTTAAATTCTTAGATCCCTAAATCCATCAACTTTGATTTTTAAATATATCTGTTGAGGACTTTTTGAGAACCAGGCAGCCTGTTTGGAGACTGACTCCTCTCTAAGGCACAGGTTCTCATGGGACAGATTCCTTCTCCCCACCATGGGGAAAAGAGGACAGACATAGCACAAACTCTCGCCTCCAAAATTCAGAAGTGTTTTCTCTATTTACAAAACAAAACATTCTTGTAAAATGAACATAACTGACTTTGCACTCTGAATGCACTTGCTCGTTTCTCTGTTGAGGATGTGTTATCAGGAAAGTGAACAGACAAAAGCTAGTGACATGGAAGACTCTGGTCACTGAGATTGAACTGTCTTTTCTTGTATTCACAGGAAGTACATTTCACCTCTTTTTTCATCTCCTTGAGTTGGCTCTGCACCTGTGCCCACCAGATGTGTTGAGAATGGCCATTCTATCTCCCAACCGGGGCGTTCCTTGGAAGCCGTGGATGTCCGTCCTTGTCTCCCCAGCCTCCCTGCCCTGAGATGCTCCGTCTCTGGGTGGAGACTGAGGGCCAGCTGGAACCCCAGCGAGACTGGGAAAGTGCCACCTATACCCGCACTGTCTGAGGTCTGCCCGGGATCTGAGCTTTAAGTGGATGAGTCCACATTCCGACAGAAACTCTCCCCAGGCCTTGGCCAGGCCACCAATTCAGCTTTCTGTTCTTTTTATTCCCTAAGTGAACAAACTTACGCCAGAGAAGGCAAGTCACTTTTCCAATCACTGTGTCAATGAGAGGAGTTGTATCTGACCCAACCGACAGAAATGCTGACATCTCACCTCTGTTATTTTGGATGGCACGCTTACAGCAAGTAGTCTTTTCTGAATCTCACACATAAACAAAGCCCGAGAACATGTTCAGAGGTTTTCCCTCCCTCCTGGGACTGCCAGGGAGCTCTGTGCTTCTTCACCCTGTGCCCCTACACGCCATAAAAGGTCACCAGTGCGCTAGGAGAGGCTGTTTACGATGGCAGTTCTCCGAAAAGAGAAGAACCTTATCTGGGGCCATCAGGAGCTGCAGGGCAGAGGGCAAGAGCTTCTCTGCTCTTCACAGCCTTTAGATCTCAACCTTTTATCGTAATTCGTTTTTCGTTTTGTTCTCAGTATTGAGCAGTTAAGCTTTAAACCTCCGAGAAGGAGGTATTTATCCTGTTTGTAGTCATGGCATTCAGCTCAGTGCCCTGTGCAAAGAATGAACGTGGCCTTGGTTGACGCCACTTAAATGTTTGCTGGATGCCGATCATATGACTCCACATGAACGTTAACAAACGTTGTTCCTCAGTCTGGACCTTACGGGCACCTCTTTCCCCGCCAGCTCACACCACACACAGCATTACCCAGTTGTTAAAGGAACCAGGATCAGTATGGCGCGAGCTGGAAGCCATTTACCCTCTCCTCCTTCTGCTACTTCATGTCTGCCCCCTCCGTGTGTCCTTCCCTGTGGTTTAGACGGACATTTCCCACCGGTCCCAGAGTCATTCTAGTCACTTTCTGATCGTAAACAAGCAGTCCCTTTTCCGGAGTCATTTTAATATCAAAACCCCAAACCTAAGTTAACCTGTTGTTTCTCCCCTCTGCCAGCTCAGACTGCTTCAGGCTTGGAGGATTGTTCAGTGGGGCAAACTTCTCCTCACACTCCCTCCTCTCACCTCGCTGTGTGGATTCAGGCCCTTCAGGTTGGGGCAGGGGGTAGACTAGAGTAGGGGAGATAGATCACACTTGTCAGGTGTGGCTGTAATCTGGGGCTGGTGCCACTGAACTTGGTGGGCAACCAAGCTTCTCAAGCCCATTCTTCGTGGGGTTTCAGCCACTCCCATCAGGCCAAATGTCTCATCTGCAGCAGCTTTGCTGGGCAAAGCCCTTTGCAGTTGGTCCATTAAAAATTTCCCCTTCATTCCCACTCAGCTGCCCCAGTCTAGTTGGTTGGTTTAGTCGCTAAGTCGTGTCTGACTCTTGCAACCCCATGGACTGTAGCCCACCAGGCTCCTCTGTCCATGGGACTTTCCAGGCAAGAATACTAAAGTGGATTGCCATTTCATTTTCCAGGCAATCTTCCCAACCCAGGAATCAAACCCGGGTCTCCTGCATTGTAGGCAGATTCTTTACTGACTGAGCTATGAGGGAAGCCCCATCTTTTTTTTTCTTTTTTCTAAAGTCACCTAGCCTCTCCCTATGGTCCTCCTTGTTGAGTTACTTTCAAGATGACTCAACCTGTTCCTCCTTCAGAGTCTGTTCTTGTCCAGTCAACTGCCAAAGTGCTGGCATTCCCAATGCAGCACCTCTTCTCTGCTGCGACCCTCGCCATCACCAGGTCCCACCCTCCTCCACTTTGGCCTCTGCCTAGAGATGCTGCAGATGTTAGATACCACATTCCCAAACTCCGGGGAACACAGGACAGTACTCTCAGTGATCCCTCGACTCTTTCTTCCAAAGGGGTCTGAATGAGGGGACACATAGCCCCTCCCCAAGGTGAGGAAAACCACCACAGTACACAGTGACAGCTCTCTTCAAAGGCACTCTTCCTACCAGCGCTGGAACCTCCAAGAACACTAAGCCTTCTCATCAGTGCCCTGGAGGTGGGTAATGGGGCAGGCTGGCAGAACCAGTTCTGAGGTACCCTTTCTGCAAATCCTGCAGAGGTAGTCTAGCACCTCAAATTAGAAAGCCAAGGAACTCGACACCTATTGCTTTGTTCTTTGGTGCCTCAGTCGAAACTGAGACAGAAACATCCTGTTACTCTTGTTCGTGCTCAGACTCTGCATTAAGCTACAAACTCCAGACAGACAGGGACTTTAGCTGATCTATTCACCACTGTGTGAGCAGAACCTAGCAGAATGTCCTGCATCAGTTTCAAGAGATTGCTTAATAAATATTTTCTAAGATAATGAACAATAATACAATGAAGATAGTGATGTCACAGGCATCATTTTACTGA
Source organism: Cervus canadensis (assembly GCF_019320065.1). NCBI lineage: Eukaryota > Metazoa > Chordata > Mammalia > Artiodactyla > Cervidae > Cervus > Cervus canadensis. The sequence goes on from NC_057389.1 coordinate 14,863,434, forward strand.
AGAAGGAAAAAAACACAAAGAGGAGACTTCTATATTACTCAATAAAATATCTGATCTTGAAATAAGGTACTTTGTGATTCCTTCCCTTGAAAGAACCTCTGGAAAGACCTAAGTCTAAATATTAGAATCACAGTTTTCATTTTAAGCCCAAAAAAAAAAAAAAAAATGCCTGGGGCACAGACAGCAAATGCTTACACAAGAGTTAACAGATTGGATGCTGGCTGATGATGCTAATATCAATTCTTTGTCTAGACATGCAATGCCAGTTCTGCTGACACATTCTCTCAGAAGCTTTTTTGCAGGATGTGAAACTGGCCTCTGGGTGAATTGATATTCAGAAATAAGCCTGGACCTCTGTAGAGAATACTCTTCAAAGGGACTCCAACCCCCATGTTCTGCCCTTGATGAGGGTCACCAAGCTCCCTTCCACAGGGGCAGATGGAGAAGTAGGGAGGTACCACTGTATTGCAATGAGGTTGACACCACATTCTTCTTCTCACTTGGCACAAGGATGGTAGAAGAGGAAAAAGGTGAAAAAGCAAATTCCCCGAGGCTCTTGCCATGGCAAAACAACCAAGCACAGGGGGTGAGGTACCAGAGCTGCTACCAAAATAACCTGGCAAACACTCTCCCCATGCCAAGATTTCTTCTGTCCATCAGTTAGTTACCATGGGTAGCAGGAGGTGGTTTAGAGTTTAGCCTCCAACTCTGGGAAGAATGGAAAGCAGGGCTGTGAAGAGAGCCTGGCCTTACAAGTCTGTGCTTGCTCTGCACACTCAGCCTCCATAGAGCCAAGCTTCACTCCCCAATTCCCTTCTGTGCTTTTCAGCAGAGTTGATGACAGAGAGAAGATTCCAGATGCCAAGCCAGAGCCAAGGAAACTCTCTCTCATAGCAATTGCACTTAAAAATAAATCTTTAAAAGAAGGGGAATTTTGGTTGGATTAAGATTCACCTGTGGAGGATACTTCCTAACACAAACATAAGAGTTTTGAAAATCTGCAATAGAAATTTAGACCTTAGGGAACATCTACCCTGATGCCTCACATTTTACAAGTGAAGACACTGAGGTTCTTGGGAACTCAGGTGACATGGCCAAGGTCACACAGCTCTCACTGGAACATGCTTCTTCCAGCTGTAGTGCCTCACTCTTTCCACCACATCAGGCAGTCTTCTGTCTGTTCTTAAGTCTTTCTTCGCCCATTGGGGTAGACAAATATAGCCATGCTTCTCAAATGAATCACATAACTTGATTTAAATAGTCTCTAATTTTTTTTAACTGCATATCATCTTATTGTTCTCAGTTCAGTTCAGTTCAGTCTTCAGTCGCTCAGTCGTGTCCGACTCTTTGTGACCCCATAAATCGCAGCACTCCAGGCCTCCCTGTCCATCACCAACTCCCGGAGTTTACTCAAACTCATGTCCATCGACTCGGGGATGCCATCCAGCCATCTCATCCTCTGTTGTCCCCTTCTCCTCCTGCCCCCAATCCCTCCTAACATCAGTGTCTTTTCCAATGAGTCAACTCTTCGCATGAGGTGGCCAAAGTATTGGAGTTTCAGCTTCAGCATCAGTCCTTCTGATAAACACCCAGGACTGATCTCCTTTAGGATGGACTGGTTGGATCTCCTTGCAGTCCAGGGGACTCTCAAGAGTCTTCTCAAATACCACAGTTCAAAAGCATCAATTCTTCGGTGCTCAGCTTTCTTCACAGTCCAGCTCTCACATCCATACATGACCACTGGAAAAACCATAGCCTTGACTAGACGGACCTTTGTTGGCAAAGTAATGTCTCTGTTTTTTAATATGCTATCTAGGTTGGTCATAACTTTCCTTCCAAGGAGTAAGCTTGTTGTTCTAGTAAACATTAAAATGAGAGTATCTTTTTCTCCAGAAATTTAACATCAGAGTTACACAACATGCTTCGCCCTAAGCACATGAACTAAAGTTTAATACTAAATCTGCCCCTGACTCACCAGGATACTTTGGGCTAGTCATGAAATTGTCTCAGTTTCTTCATCTGTTCAGTGAGAAGAGTTATGCTGATCTGTCACTTGTTAATTTAAAGAGGCTGTCCATCTGGTAGCTACTAAATAATTGTGGGGGGTGGAACTCTATAAAGATCCTAAGTATAAACTATATATAGAGACCATATAACTAAAGCATCAAAGAACATAACTCAGATGCTTTCTAACAATTGTGATATACATTATTTTAGTTTACCAAACAAAGACAGGTGACTACCAGTCGAGCACGTTTCTACAGAAATCATCTCATCATCATACTGTTTGAATATACCAGAGGTGTTAATTAAGCCTGCAGAATTTAAGAGACAAAACTGAAATGGAAATTTGCCTCAAAGCTACTGAGACTGGTTGTGTAGCACATTACTAAACAAGCTTATCTGCCAACTAAAATCTTCCCACCAGCAGAGGAAAATAGGAACTGCTTTCCTGTGACCAAATAATCTCTGTGTGGCTGCAGTCCTGATCACCAATATCAATTTTTGTGGAGGCACCGTAAAAAAAAAAAGGTAGGCAATGGCAGTAAAAAGGGAAGCTGATGAAGAAACTAAACCCAATCTGTGCTTTGTTTTTCTCATTGACAACACTCTGTACCAAATTATCTTATACTTGGCTAACAGTGGGATTTGTATGGATAGGACAAAAATAAATTCCACTCCTTTGTTTTCAAAAATGCCCACAAGATGGTTTTAAAGTCCTGCTAATGCCCTGTTGCCAATCAGCACAAGCTGTCCAGGCTTCAGCAGCATAAAGTAATCACCCGATAATTACCTCAAGAATCATGTGCCTGGGAAAATCAGTGACGAAAAAGAGATAGCATTCACTACTCTTTAACAGAATAACTAAAATTGCCCTGGAACAAAGGCTTACCAAGTTACTGGTAATACTGGAGTTGTTACAACAGATTTTTCTTTTGAGATAAGGATGTCACTAGGCTTCCTGTTTATTTCCACACAGAAAATTAGGAATAAAACCAGAAATTACCCATAGATGAGAACAAGTATCTTAAAGTCATGATAATAATTTTTAAATAATTGTAAGCAGAGGTGTACGTATGGTTCTGAAGGCCCGTGGGAGTCTTTCCACTTCCAGACCTGCCTAATCACAGGATATGGGACATTACAGTTAGTTGCAGAGCTACTTTAGCAGAGATGGTCAGGGTTTGCTAATTACCCATGTGCTCCCAACATCTCTCAGCTTCTTTTGCATTTAGGTGGAGGTCATGTGACTAGCTCTGGCCAATCACCTCTGGGAGAACGTAACTTGGGTCCCTTTCAAGTTGAGGCATTTCAGAGCCGATGTGCCTTGTCCATCTCTCTTTCCTCTTCCCCTCCTCAGCAATACTGAGGGCTGCATGTCCCACATGCTGTAGGGCCACACAGAGGAAAGCTACTACTGACTCACACTGGACTCAACATGAGTAAGGATACGCCTTTGTTGTGTTAAGCTAATGAGATTTCAGGGGTTGATGGTGCAGCCCCAGGATCAATGACCATGACAAACATAAAGGCCCCATGTTAACGTGTTCACGGTGGCCTGCAACTTAAATCTATACTCCTGGCTTTTAAAGATACTGCTAGAGGGCAAGAATATATCTCCTTCTTTTCTCTTTTTTTGTTCTCTTTTTCTGGCCCTCCAGGTGTCTAAGGTAGTGGTTCCCAAAGCGTGGTTCCTAAGACCAGTAGCATCAGCATTCATTTGATGGTTAGTTAAAAATGCAAATTTCCAGGCTCCACCCCAGGCTGCTTAATCAGAAACTCTAGGGGTGGAGTCCAGCAGTATGTGTTTTCATATGCCCTTCTAGAAATTCTGAACACTCAAGTTTGAGAATGAATGATCTAAAGTAAACTTTTTAAAATCCAACCAAATGTGATCATTTGTAGCTAAGTTCCCCCTTTATATCACCTGCATTCCAGAGATACCTAGTCTTTTTTATACTCCTTTCTTTTTTTCAAACACTAGCTTTTATATTAGTTAGTTACACATAAATTTACTATAGTTGATTAAAGTTAACTGCTATTTCTTTGTCATTTCCCCACCCTCACCATGAGAAGTGAAGTCTGTTTCTTCACCCCTTTGAATATAAGTTGGGCCTGTGATTGCTTTGACCTGTAGAATATAGGGGAAGGGAAGCTGCGTCACTTCAGGGCTAGCCTTTAAGAAGACTGGCAGCCTCCACTTTCTGCCTCTTGAAATCCGACCACCATGCTACACAGAAGCCTAAACAGTCATAAGGACCCGCTCAGGAAGTCTTGAGCAAAATCAAGACCCTCAGCTGACGGTCCTAGCTGAGCTACCAGCTGATGGACAGCATCTCTATTACCTAAGTATGCCATCTTGGGTGCTCTGATCCAGTTGAGATCCAAAGTAGCTGCACCCCCAGATGACTTCACATGAAGCAGAAAGAACCACTCAACTGAACCCAGTCAGTCCACAGAATTAGGGGATTAATGGCAGTTGTTTTAAGCCACCAAGTTTTGGGGAAGCAGAGAGTTATGAAGCAATAAAGAATTAAAGCATTCTTTGGCTCAAAGAAACTGACTCCTATGGTTTCTTATAATGGCCTTTTGCTATTATTTCCCTCTTCGTCAGCTTAGCTACAATAATAACTTTAAGTCGTTTCCCCATCCTCATATTTGGAAGCTTGTAATAATTTTTCTACTAACTACCTCACAAGTTTCAAACAGAAATCCAAGCATTTTGTCTCCTATATCCATAACTATTAGGAGAAAGAACACAAAAACTGGAAGCAGAAAGTTTATAACTTCAGTAGAGGCTTTCAATACAGTGTAATGGAGGATTCAGATTTTGTAACTTAAGTAAAAATTTTCTTTCAACATCCACCCTCAAATTTAGTAACCAATAAGATTAGAACCTTGGAGAAGGAAATGGCAACCCACCCCAGTATTCTTGCCTGGAGAATCCCAGGGACAGAGGAGCCTGGTGAGCTGCCGTCTATGGGGTTGCACAGTTGGACACGACTGAATCGACTTAGCAGCAGCAGCAGCAGCAAGATTAGAACCCAGTTATCAGAAAGCTTAAAGCTATATTAAAAAAAAAAAAAAGGCGTTATCCTGGTTTTGAAATTCTCACTGAAAAAGAGACATGTGCAAAATGAAAGAATACTAATATTAGGTGGCCATATATTTTTTTAACTGATGGCTAAAGACAGTTTTGGCTGATTGACTTTCACAGATACTTAACAGAATTTAGGAATCAATTATTTAAAGCTAAGAATCAAAAGCTAAGCATTCAAAGTTTAAGTACATGCCCAATGGTTATAAATAACAAAGGGCCAATCTTGCAAAGAAGTCGCACCCAAAAAAAACGATACTGTGCAATAAGCTCTTAGATGGTGGGAAGCGTATCTGCATATCTTTAGCTTTCTGTTCTCATGACCCAACAAGGTGTTTGGTATAGGAAGTGTCCAGTATATGCTTATGAGTGAAAAAATGGAGAGTCATGATGAAGAAAGAAAAAGACACCAAAATGAAGAGGAAAGAGTAGCAAGCAAGAATTTCAACTAAAAATCCCTCCTGGAACAGGCATCACTGACTTTTTCAAAGCTGCTTTCTCAACCTAAGCAACCGGAATATAAACCTTGTTCAGCACAGGGAAATAGCAGCAGCTAAACAGGCCCTGCAGCTTTGAGCTGCCCCAGGCAAGTCAGGCCTGGACAGAGGAGAAAAAACTTTTAGCACCTTAAAAGGACCTAAAGAAAGGAAAGGTCTCACACTCTCTCCTGGCTAGTCCCTCACATCTATAAGAAAAGGTAATTGGTAGTCATGTCATAAGAGGTTCACCTGGATTTAAGTCAAAGTCAACTCCATATATATAGAAGCCTCCCTCTACGGGGAATTTGTAATATACCTAAACTCTTAATGAAAAAACTTTCAAACATTAAGATATCCACTAAATGGGACAAATTTTCACTTAGAAAAAGTACTTGAGCTGAATAATACAAAATTTTCTTGATTCAATTTTTAAATAGTCATATGCTAACAGTCATGGTTGATGTTTGCTGGCCATTAAGATACTAAATTATGTCTTATTGTTTTAATTTATTTTCACTATTTGCTGTCTATAAGTATATTATTTAAGTCATTGTTCATTTTTTACTACAATTTTTAATGGCTAATCCATTAAGTATATGTATATAAACAAAGAGTCCCCCAAACATTTGGTCACCTAATTATTTTGTAATGCTTTTGGAAATACAAACGAGCATAAATAAACCAATGAATTAAAATTAAACAATAATACTTCAATAAATCAAACTCAAAATCTTTCTGTTTTCCTGCATCATTCATACCAGGGCCTCAGAAACACTTTAGATTATGTATATTTGCCATGCAATACAATACATAAAATCACAGAGTTAAATTTTGGAGCTGTAAGGAAACTTCTTTTTACTAGCTAGTCCAAATCTTCATTTCACAGATAGAAAAGTCTGAGGTCTACTGAGTTGCAGTAACTTAACCTTGTTAGAGTAAATGGTTATTGTAGCACTACTGTTAATGGATAGATTCATCTGTTCAATAATCATACATTGAGCAGACAGCTAGAGACCAGACACTCTACCTGTCCTAGGGGATACAAAGGTGGAGAAGCTGTGTCCCACCCTCAAGGCACTCTCTTTAGGAACAGACCCCAGCAAAAGTGAAAGATGCAATTCTGGGTCACAACTTCTGTAAAAAAAAAAAAGTGGTATTACCTATAAGAGAGCAAATCCAGCTGGGTCAGGAGCTAAGATTGAGGAGATTACTTGGAGAAGACTTATAGAAGGAGATTTTAGCCAGATATCAAAAGTGCATACCTGAGGGAAACTATCACCATCTCAGTGGAGTTTAAGTTAACCTATCAAGCCCATTTCACAGATCAGACAAGAAGTAAAGAGTGTTTGTGTAGAGCTACTGCTTATATAAGAAAGATGGTGCATGTGGTTGAGTCATGTGGGGATGAAAATTAAGTTACCCTGTTATCATATCCCCTAACATACATATTGTCTACACACACATAATTATTTCTTATCACATTCATCGAATTGCATTATTTTCTTTTACGGCAATTTACCTTGAACTCATTATAATATCTTTATGCGGGAGGTGGGGAAAGAAAACCATTATGCTCCTTATGGAAACTCAGATATTGTAATGTTGACCCATATTCCTAAGAGTCTGGCAAGTAAGTCAGCAGCACCAGAGTATTAAGCTTCAGGGCTTGTACTTAATCCACTGAATCACACTGTCGCTTGTAAATGGGCCTCCTTTTGGACATCTGAATGGATAAGATTAGGTGATAACACAATAAGCAGCAAGCAGCAAGAGTCCATTAGTACGTGCCTCGTAAAGGTGTTCTAGATGTGCTTCCTTCTGAAAGAGGAATGAGAGGTTGCCAGATCTTACACAAGTCATGTTTGTTCCTGTACTTGAGCTGAATAATACTAAATTTTCTTGATTAAATTTTTAAATATTTTCCCAGCTGCAACTCTACCTCATCTCTTCCCACAGCACTGCACCAAAGGATATACGGTTGAAAGTTTGCTTTGGGCTTCAAAGGAAGAAAATAAATTCAATGACAAGTAAAAGCAGGAAGTGCCAACTGAGGATCATTTAACATTCACAGGTTTCAAAGTCTGATAAGAAACTCAAATTCCCACACTCTGCTCAGAGAAAAATACTATCTCTTTGTTTAATCTGGGCCTTTAGGCTGTCTCTGTAAAATATGGAGTAAAGTGACCTGCTAATTTTATGCTCAATTTAGTCAGTGTAAAAAAAGTGCACAACTCAAGTTTCAAAACAGAATATGATATAGTCAACTGGCATGCCTACATTAAATTAACTAGATTATTGCTAAATCATATCCCTTTGATCTTTGTGGGTATTCTACTAACCATGAGAATTTATGGGATGTACTTATAGCCATGAGAGATGATATTTAATTATTCAAGTGATCAAAATTTGAAGGTTCAGTTCAGTTCAGTCTCTCAGTCGTGTCCGACTCTTTGTGACCCCATGAATCGCAGCACGCCAGGCCTCCCTGTCCATCACCAACTCCTGGAGTTTACTCAAACTCATGTCCATGGAGTTGGTGATGCATCCAGCCATCTCATCCTCTGTCGTCCCCTTCTCCTCCTGCCCCCAATCCCTCCCAGCATCAGGGTCTTTTCCAATGAGTCAACTCTTCACATGAGGTGGCCAAAGTATTAGAGTGTCAGCTTCAGCATCAGTCCTTCCAATGAATACCCAGGACTGATCTCCTTTAGGATGGACTGGTTGGATCTCCTTGCAGTCCAAGGGACTCTCAAGAGTCTCCTCCAACATCACAGTTCAAAAGCATCAATTCTTTGGCACTCAGCTTTCTTCACAGTCTAGCTCTCACATCCATACATGACCAATGGAAAAACCATAGCCTTGACTAGACAGACCTTTGTTGACAAAGTAATGTCTCTGTTTTTTAATATGCTATCTAGGTTGGTCATAACTTTCCTTCCAAGGAGTAAGCGTCTTTTAATTTCATGGCTGCAATCACCATCTGCAGTGATTTTGGAGCCCAAAAAACAAACTCTGACACTGCTTCCACTGTTTCCCCATCTATTTCCCATGAAGTGATGGGACCAGATGCCATGATCTTAGTTTCCTGAATGTTGAGCTTTAAGCCAACTTTTTCACTCTCCTCTTTCATGCTCATCAAGAGGCTTTTTAGTTCCTCTTAACTTTCTGCCATAAGGGTGGTGTCATCTGCTTATCTGAGGTTATTGATATTTCTCCCAGCAAGGCTTCAGCAATACATGAACCATAAACTTCCAGATGTTCAAGCGGGATTTAGAAAAGGCAGAGGAACCAGAGATCAAATTGCCAGCATCCGCTGAATCATCGAAAAAGCAAGAGAGTTCCAGAAAAACATCTATTTCTGCTTTATTGACTATGCCAAAGCCTTTGACTGTGTGGATCACAATAAACTGTGGAAAATTCTGAAAGAGATGGGAATATCAGACCACCTGACCCACCTCTTGAGAAACCTACATGCAGGTCAGGAAGCAAGAGTCAGAACTGGACGTGGAACAACAGACTGGTTCCAAATAGGAAAAGGAGTACGTCAAGGCTGTATATTGTCACCCTGCTTACTTAACTTATATGCAGAGTACATCATGAGAAACACTGGGCTGGAAGAAGCACAAGCTGGAATCAAGATTGCCGGGAGAAATTTGAAGGTTTACCCCCTCAAAAACCTCAACTTGTAAACTGGCCTAATGCCCAGGTCAAATGCTTCTACACAGCCTCCTAACAGAACTGCATGGGACCCCCGGAGCCTGTCACCACCTGCTACTGTCATAGAACTGCAGGAGAACTGGGTTCATCAAAAACAAGTCATCTCTATAAATAACTCAAACATCCTTACACACTGTAGGACTTCTCAGAAGAAACAACAATAGCAATTTCAATGGATTATCAGCAGCAAAATTATACACATATAAAAATATGGGCTTTACCAAGATCAAACATTTTAAAGAATATCTAGTTAGGCAAACTGGGATGTCCATCCCAAAGGAAATCAGTCCTGAATATTCACTGGAAGGATTGATGCTGAAGCTGAAACCCCAATATTTTCGCCACCTGATGTGTAGAACTGATTCATTTGAAAAGACCCTGATGCTGGGAAAGATTGAAGGCAGGAGGAGAAGGGGATGACAAAGGATGAGAGGATGAGGTTGGATGGCATCACTGACTAAATGGACATGAGTTTGAGTAAGCTCCGGGAGTTGGTGATGGACAGGGGAGCCTGGTGTGCTGCAGTCCATGGGGTCACAAAAAGTCAGACACGACTGAGTGACTGAACTGAACTGAACTGAAACTGGGATGTGGTGTGGGGTGGCTGCTGTTGCTTCTTCAGGTAGATCAGTTATGCCCTATTCATCTGGGAATGAAAAAGGAGCAATATTCGTCCCTATTTTGCATTAAACAAAGTATTTTTTCTGGAGGAGAATACGAACTCTCTACTGATAGTCAAGCAAAGAGTGTCTATTGCGAAGTGTCTATACTGCTCATCACCTGAGTGAAGAGTGAGCCTAACAGGAGAACCCCAACCATTTCTACGCAGCAATGGAGGTTCAATTTCTATATCTCCAATCTTTTCAAGAGAAGCCTGAAATTCAAACTCTTGCTGTCAATTCTTCTGATTTATCTTAACATCACAAGAGACCAAACAAAACAACCTCATATAGCGAGTTTGGCCCATTGACCACTAGTTTAAGATGTTTCATATACACAGGGATTTTTATTTACTTTATTGTTAATGCACTGAATATATACTTATCTGACCAATTATTATATATTTATGATTATCCCTGTGTTAGCCAAATTCTGCACAGTTTTCTTAAGTAAACTGGCTACCATCTTATGTTAACTAATGAGTATTCAACTATGACAAGGCTAACATTTCTGACATCAAAGAGAAACTGTCTAATGATAGAGGAAAGTCAGGAGATAAGTTGGGTGTGCTATAACAGAAAAATAGGCTCAGCATAAACATGGGGTAAATTTAGGGAGTCAGTGATGGAAAATGAGGTTCAAAAGACCAGCCAGCAATACATCATATGACAAGGTGATGTGAAAATCAGCAGCCACCATTTACTGCATACATAAAATGTACCAAACACCGTGCTTCTCTTGCACAGACAATACCCAATTTAATTCTCACACCAACCCCTATGAGGGGAAAAATAATTACTATCTCTATTTTATAGATGAGGAAGCTGAAGCTTAGAAAGGTCAAGTAAAGTGTCCAAGAACATGACTGTGTGTGGCAGTCAGAATCTGGGCTCATGATATCTATCTGACTCCAAAACCTGTGTTTTCAGCCACTATGATATTGCTGAGGAATTTGGATTACAGCCTATAAGAAATGGAAAACAAATGAAGAATCTTATTCCTGTTCTGTTCTTATAACACTCTGTGAGCTAAATAATGGAAAGTATGATTACTATTTTATATCTGGAGAAATCAAGAAAGGTTAAGTAATTTAAAGCGAGACAAATAATGAGCTCCTAGCACCCAAATGGCTTAATTTCTAGCCCAGGATTCATGCTGGTTTTAGACGGTTGGCAAGTATTACTTTCCAAACACTTGGTGTGCTTTCAACAATCATACTTCTTCAAATCCAGAAATTCCAAGAGCACATTCCTAATTAAAGCCTTTTCCCAGGAGAACCTTAGCTATTTCTAGTCAAGTTATTCCTAATTAGTTATGTCAATCTGAGAAATACAAAATCAGCACTGTGATAAAGAAATACAGCCGTCACCAACTTCATCCCTGCTCCCAACTGGGAGCACAGGTTCCACAAATCCCATCTGAGTGGCCATAATGAAGTAATAGTCTACTAAGGATTCTCTTTTGTGTATTAGCAATTTGTTAATAGTGTTCTTTGCATTGATTTATAATTTCTATAAAGCATTTAAACAATCAATTTTCCAGGTTATAGCCACCACATTTTATACACATCCATGAAAGACTGTCCCCATCAAGTTTCCCCACAACAAAAATTTACTACCATTTCTATTACCCAAGTTAAGGCTAGTAATTAGAAGAAGATTACTTACTTATAATAGCGATACATAGCATGGATGGATCTAGAATTTGACCAAGATATTTCTCTGTTCACAGAAGAAAACAGTTGCGTAAATGCAGCTCTAATCTGGTCATTTTCATTGCCTAGAAATATCATACAACTGGATAATCTTAATGTTTTCCAGAATGAAAAAAAATACATTTACTTTCTCCATAAAAGCAGCCACTTATTGAGCACTTATGTTACAAAGATGCTTTGAGAAAGGTGTAATATACCAACTTTTTCAGCGGAGAAAATGAAGGCTCAGAGAGGTAAAATAATTTTTCCCAAGGTCCGACAAGTAGTACAGGGAAATCTAGGAACTGAACCAAGGAAAATCTGATCCCTGTGCCCATATGCTTGACCACTAAGAACTCTTAGGCACCAGAGACAGAAATAAAGGGAGAATGAAAGTGATCCAAAGAAACTCAAAGTTTATCTGAGAGCTGGAATTCTTTGGTGGCTCAGACAGTGAAGAATTCACCTGCAGTGCAGGGGACCTGGCTTTGATCCCTGGGTTGGGAAGATCCTCTGAAGGAGGCAATGGCATCCCACTCCAGTATTCTTGCCTGGAGAATCCCATGGACAGAGCAGCCTGGCAGGCTACAGTCCACAGGGTCGCAAGAGTCAGACATGACTGAATGACTTTCACTTTCACTATACATAATAATCTTGGGAAACAAGTGTAAGATGTATATATGACAACAAAAGATAGAACAAAATATAAATACAAATTATAGATTAGGGATAATATTTGCAAAATCTTTGACAAACAGCAAACTAAGAAGTTAAGGAGAACATTCTCAAATTGATAAAGAACATCCACAAAAGACCTACAACTATTAGGTTGGTGCAAATGTAATTGCGGTTTTTGCATTGTTGAAATTTGCCATTTGATATTGGAATACATTCTTAATAAATGTGGTTATGTTATACATCATTTTAACGTGCATTTCTCGCTTTATGCTTTTTGCAAATTATTTATTACTTGCTGTGTATTTTATATTTATTTATATTTAATTTATGTTTATTTAGTCTAATTAATTATATTTAATTTAGACTAGGGAAATGATGTCAGACAAAAAGTGAATTCCAGCAATTTTCTTATTCGAGTTCAAAGAGCAGAGGAAAGAACTCACAACATCAACAACGCATTTGGCTCAGGAACTGCTAACGAGCATATAGCACAGTGGTGGTTCAAGAAATTTTGCAAAGGAGATGAGAGCCATGAAGATGAGGCATATAGTGGCTGGCCTTCGGAAGTTGACAACGACCAACTGAGAGCCATCATTGGAACTGATCCTCTTACAACTACATGAGAAGGTGCTATAGAACTCAACATCAACCATTCCATGGTAGGTCATTCGGCATTTGAAGCAAATTGGAAAGGCGAAAAAACTGGATAAGTGGGTGCCTCGTGAGCTGACTGCAAATCAAAAAAACCCATCATTTTGAGTGTCATCTTCTTTTATTCTATGCAACATCAATGAACCATTTCTCAACTTGATTGACGTGTGCCAAAAAGTGGATTTTATATGACAGCTGGCGACAACCAGCTTAGCAGCTGGAACAAGAAGTTCCAGAGCACTTCCCAAAGCCACACTTGCACCAGAAAAAAGGTCCTGGTCACTGTTTGGTGGTCTGCTGCCAGTCTGATCCACTGTAGCTTTCTGAATCCCGGTGAGACCACTGCATCTAAGAAGTACACTCAGCAAATGGATCAGAGGCACCAAAGAAAACTGCAACACCTGCAGCCAGCAATGGCAACAGAAAGGCCCCAATTCCTCCCCACAACAGTGCCTGATCGCATATCACACAAGAACCAACCGGGCTACGAAGTTTTGCCTCATTTGCCATATTCACCTGATCTCTCACCAATTGACTGCCCTTTATTCAAGCACCTTCACAACTTTTTGCAGAGAAAATGCTTCCACAACCAGCAGGATGCAGAAAAGGCTTTCCAAGAGTTCGTAGAATCCTGAAGCACAGATTTTTATGCCACGGGAATAAGCAAACTTACTTCTTGCTGGCAAAAATGTGTTGATTGTAATGATTTCTATTTTGACTCATTAATAAAGCTTGTTAGAATGATTTAAAATTCACGGTCCAAAACCACAATTATTTTGTACCACCTAATAACACCATGCTTACTGAAAAGAAACTGGCTGTTTTTTCCCTTAGATCCAGAACAAGGATAACCTCCCTCACTCTACCCAATTTCAAGTGTTACTATAAAGCCACAGTAATCAAGATAGTGTGGTATTAGAAAAATAATAGACAATGGACAGAACAGAGAGTGCACAAATAGGTCCCCACAAATATAACCACCTAATCTTTGATGAAGGAGCAAAGACATTTTAATTTAAAAACGATATTGTTTTCAACAAATGATGATGGAACAAGCAGATGTTCATATGTGGAAAAATAAATTATTAAACACCCTAGGCATAGACTTTACACTTTTCACAATAGTAAGCTCAAAATAGATCACAGACCAAAATGTAAAATTCAAATCTATAAAAGTTACAAGAAAGCATAAGCAAACACTGTGTCCCTGGATTTAGTAGTAAATTTTATTCACAATACCAAAAGCACAACTCACTAAAGAAGAAATGGATAAGTTGGAAGTTCATTAAAGTGAAAAACTCTGCTCTGCAAAGACATTGTTAAGCGTACAAAAAGATACGCTACAGGCTAGGAGAAAATAGTTGCAAAACACACATCTGATAAAGGACTTACATCCAAAATACACAAACACTTAAAAATCAACACGAGGAAAACAAACAGCCCAAATAAAATACCGACAAAAGATGTGGCAGATTACCAAAGACGGCAAATACATGTATGAAAAGATGCTCAACATCATTTGTCACTAGGGTACTACAAATAAAACAGAAATGAGATACACCCTACATACCTATTAAAACAGGTATCATGCGGAAAAACAAAAACAAAATCAGAAAACCTTGCGGGAAGCAATCACATGAATAAAACCCTATGAGTATTTGTTTCAGTCCCTGAACCTGACACAGTAGCAGCTGAGAGCTACAGTGCAAACCAGCAAGAACTCTCGCTCTCGCTGGTACTCACAGTTACTTCGGAAGGCTCTTTGGCAACTTCTTACCCGATTAAACATCGCTTTATCATATGACCCAGTATTGCTCTCCTGGTCATTTACCTAACTAAAAACTTATGTCCACACAGAAACCTGCACGTGAATGTTTACAGCAGCTGTATCCACAATAACCCAAAACTGGAAGCAACCAAGGAATTCTCCAAACAGTGAATGGATAAGTAAAATATGATACAATGGAGTTTTTTGGTGATTTTAAAAAGGTATAATCTAGAAAAATATGAAAAGACATGCTAATCTTAAATATATATTGCTAAGTGGAAGAAATCAGTGTGAAAGGGCACCTGATGTGGTGATTCCAATTGTATCACATTCCAGAAACTGCAAACCTACTGAAATGGTAAAAAGATCAATGCTATGGAAGGAGAAAGAGGTGAATAAGTGAGTCACCAGGAATAGTTTGGGCACTGAATCTATTCTGTATGTTATAGTAAAGATGGATAAATGACACTATGAATTTGCCAAAATCCATAGCCTTTTACAGCAAAAAGACTGAACCTTAATGCATACAAATTTTAAAAACACAATTTAGTAGGTCAGGCAACCTCAGAAAGGAATGTACAACGTGAAAAAACATTCTAACAGCATTACAAATGCCTAAAACAGCCCCACAGAAGGGAACCAAGGCAAAAGGTGCGGACCTAAACAAATGGAAACAAGTAGAATCTACAAGACTAAAAGCAAAAAACTTGACTTGACTGAACTCTTGCTGACAAAGTCTTCCCCCCTAGAAATAAGTGTAGGTTAACAACTTACACACAGTGGTACAAGTAGGGAAATGGAGAGTCAGTTGGCGGGGCGGGGGAGCTAGGCTTCTTGTTGCTCAGTCAGTCACTTCAGTGGCTCAGTTGTGTCTGACTCTTTGTGACCCCATGGACTGCAGCACGTCAGGCCTCCCTGTCCGTCGCCAATTCCCGGAGTTTACTCAAACTCACGTCCACTGAGTCAGTGATGCCATCCAGCCATCTCATCCTCTGTCATCCCCTTATCCTCCTGCCTTCAATCTTTCCCAGCATCAGGGTCTTTTCCAAGAAGTCAGTTCTTCGCATCAGGTGGCCAAAATATTGGAGTTTCCGCTTCAGCATCAGTCCTTCCAATGAATATTCGGGACTGATTTCCTTTAGGATGGACTGGTTGGATCTCCTTGCAGTCCAAGGGGCTCTCAAGAGTCTTCTCCAATACCACAGTTCAAAAGTATCAATTCTTCAACACTCTAGCTTTCTTTATAGTCCAACTCTCATATCCATACATGACTACTGGAAAAATCATAGCTTTGACTTGATGGTCCTTTGTTGGCAAAGGAATGTCTCTGCTTTTTAATATGCTATCTAGTCTGGTCATAACTTTTCTTCCAAGGAGCAAGCGTCTTTTAATTTCATGGCTGCAATCACCATCTGCAGTGATTTTGGAGCCCCAAAAAATAAAGTCTGACACTACTTCCACTGTTTCCCCATCTATTTCCCATGAAGTGATGGGACCAGATGCCATAATCTTAGTTTTTGCAATGTTGAGCCTCAAGCCAACTTTTTCACCCTCCTCTTTCACTTTCATCAAGAGACTCTTTAGTTCTTCTTTGCTTTCTGCCATAAGGGTGGTGTCATCTGCATATCTGAGGTTATTGATATTTCATCCCAGCTGTGCTTCTTCCAACCCAGTGTTTCTCATGATGTACTCTGCATGTAAGTTAAATGAGCAGGGTGACGATATACAGCCTTGACACTCCTTTCCCTATTTGGAACCAGTCTGTTGTTCCATGTCCATTTCTAACTGTTGCTTCCTGACCTGCATACAGGTTTCTCAAGAGGCAGGTCAGGTGGTCTGGTATTCCCATCTCTTTTGGAGGTTACAAATAAATGAGAGGAGGAGACTAGAATGATCCAGTGGTAATGGATGAGAGTTGGAGAGATCGGTATGAACTTATTAGTGTAATATAGATAGAGAAAGTTACATATAGAAGGATATACTGATTTCTATAGAAACATATACACATACATTTCCTTGCCTTGTCTGCTGAATTTGTCATCTTAGGTATAGCCAGATTATGTTCTAATATTGTCTAGTAAAAGAATCATGGTCCCTTGGAGAAATGGCTGATTCTAGGAAATACAGTAGATGAACCTGGAGCATCTTGTAGAAACTGTAAGGAAGTACTCTGGCTAAAACAAACAAACAATGATAGGAGTATTAACAAATAAAAAAAGTAGGGAGAAAGATTCAAATCTCCCTTGCAGAATTACAAATAATTTACATAAATACTGCACCCTCAAAGCAGGTTGATCATAACTCCCCATTCCTTACATGTTTGGACTGAACATAGTTACTTCTCTCCAGAGTGCAGTTAGTACAGAAAGTGGGGAGGCCAGGGAAGAATAACTGGATGATGAGGAAACACAACAGACACTACATCAGCCAAGCAATCAAGGTGATCACCAACAAAAATAACTCCTGTTAATGGAATGTAAGCTTGATGTGATTCAATGTCAATGGCATTTTACTTCTGTGATTGTGCTTCCAAATACCCATAAACTCAGTCTAATCATGAGAAAAACAGACACAAATCTCAACTGTGGAGGCATTTGACAAACACCTGCATAGTACTCCCTAAAACTGAGAAGGTTATCAAAAACTAGGAGATTTTGAGAAACTTTCACAGCACAGAGAAACCTAAAGAAATATGACAATTTAAAGCAATGTGGTCCCCCAGATGGTATCCCAGAACAGAAAAAGGATATTAGGGAAAATAACTAAAGCTACTCAGACAGTAAGGAGATCCAACCAGTCAATCCTAAAGGAAATCAACCCTGAATATTCATTGGAAGGACTGATGCTGAAGCTGAAGCTCCAATACTTTGGCCACTTGAATCAAAGAGTGAACTCCTTGGAAAAGACCCTGATGCCAAAGACTGAGGGCAGGAGGAGAAGGGGGCAAAAGAGGATGAGATGGTTGGATGGCATCAGCAACTTTATGGACATGAGTTTGAGCAAACTCTAGGAGACAGTGAAGGACAAGGAAGTCTGGTGTGCTGTAGTTCATGGAGCCACAAAGAGTCAGACGTGACTTAGCGACTGAACAACAACTTGAATAAAGTATGATCTTTATTTAATAATGATGTATTTTATGGGTTCATTAACTGTGGTAAGCATTAAGATGTTACTAATATGTATTTCATAGGCTCATTAATTGTGGGAAATGTTAAGATGTTACTAATGTGGGAACTAGGAGCAGGGAGGATGAAGGAAACACAGAAACTCTGGATTATCTTCACAATTGTTCTACAAATCTAACACTGTCCTAAAATTAAAAGTTTATTTTTAAAAACTTACAAATATAAAATTACTAGTTCTGAAATATAAAGAACTACAAATTGACCAGAAGAAAATAAACAACTCAAAATAAGACTGAGCAAAGGTTATGCACAGGATACTCACAGGAAAGCCAAATGGCCATAAAACTTAAACAAACAAACCAAAAACAAACAAAAAAAAAAAAACAAAAAACATTGACCTTATCAGTGGACAATGGGAAACAGAAAATAAAACATGATACTGTTTCTAAACCATCAGTTTTTGGCCTATGTTTAAGAGAGTAAAAATATCCAGTGTTTAGAAAGATACAGAAAAAATACACACTCCTACATCGCTGATGGAAGCATGAACCGCTACAGCCTTTTGCAAAGTAATGTGGCAATATTTATTGCAGTAAGAAACATATATACCTTGACTTACCAACTATACTTTGGGGACTCTTTCCTATAGCAGTAAAAGCATCATAATAAAAACATATATATGCATAAGGGTTATCACTGTAACATTTTAATGTTGTTACACAATATTTTGAGTGTGTGGCAAAAAAATTAGAAATAATCTTAATGTCTATCAATAGGGTAAGTGTTAGTCGCTCAGTCATGCCCAACTCTTTGCGACCCCATGGACTGAAACACACCAGGTTCCTCTGTCCATGAGATTTTCCAGGCAAGGACACTGGAACAGGTTGCCATTTCCTTCTCCAGGGGATCTTCCCAACCCAGGGATCGAACCCGGGTCTCCTGCACTGCAGGCATAATCTTTACCAACTGAGCTACAAGGAAAGCCCATCAATAGGGTAATGGCTTTAAATTATAGTATATCTATATTATAGAATATTATGCAGCTATAGGGAAAGTATAATGCATATCTATTAATCTGGAGAAATACTATAATGTTATTTTAAGTGGTAAAAGAAAACTACAGTAAAGTATGCATGGTGTGAAACTGTTTTTAAAAACCCTCTGAATGTGCCTTTATGTTGAAATATTTTTGGCAAACTACACACCTAGCTGATGACATGCTGCCACAAAAGAGTCAGATGGAGCTTTAGATTTAATCTCCTTACTCTTAATACACATATTATAAAGTAAAATAAAACAAAACTTCAAGCATGACTGTCTTGTTACTTCTAACTGGGGAATATAAAGAAGTAAATGAATACCAGAACAACTCACACGATCACAAGCAACATTGTAACACAGTAAAATAAGATGTTTTCTATGGGCCCACAGTAACCTACTTCCTGCATCAAGAGAAAAAGCACCAAATTATTAATTTTTATCAGTGACCTACATGAGAGAAAGGAGCACAGTCAACTGGTATTAGTCTTCACTGGGGTACAATTGTTAAGTTTCTAGGAGTTGAAATAGGGTTCAGATTGGCTGTGAAGATTCAGAGAAACAGCATTTTCAAAAATAAAATGAAGCCCAGTATATGAAAGTAGGAAATCACACAGCAGAAAATCAAAAACAATAAATTCAATTCAGGAGACATCAACAAACATGGGTAATCTTTGAAATCAGAAGTCCAATCAGCAAGAGTCACGGGGTATAATGAATAAACAAACACAACTGGGTAGATCTAGAGGGGAGGAAAAACCAAAAAAGAGAAAAGCTAGCAGATACTTGAGAACCAATGGCTCCATTTCCTCCATACTCAACACAATCAAAACTTCATTCAGCAACACAGATGAAAGATGGCATGTGGAGCTGCTCAATCTAATTATTAAACTTTTGGCTATCGTTATAATTGTACACTCTCTGATACAAAGCAGTGTCAACAACTGTGTTTTAAGGAAGGAGGGGAGGGAAGAAGAGAGGGAAAGAGAAAGGAAATTACTTAGGAATTAAGTAAAGAGAATAATGAAAATGTTCAATAGAAAAATATGCTGTGTTTAGTCACTCAGTCATGTCTGACTCTTTGCGACCCGATGAACTGTAGCCCGCCAGGCTCCTCTGTCCATGAGAATTCTCCAGGCAAGAATACTGGAGTGGGTTGCCATGCCCTCTTCCCAACCCAGGGATCGAACCCAGGTCTCCTGTGTTGCAGGCAGATTCTTTACCATCTGAGCTACTAGGGACATCCAAGAATACTGGAGTGAGTAGCCTATCCCTTCTCCAGGGGAACTTCCTGCCCCAGGAATCGAACCAGGGTCTCCTACATTGCAGGTGGATTCTTTACCAGCTGAGCTACCCAATAAGTAAGGAGAATAATGTAAATGTTCAATAGAAAAATAGCTAATCTGAAATTTGAAGACATGAACATTTAAAGAAGGAACTTCTAGAGTTTCTGTAGACTAAAAGAACAAATAGAAATAACACTACAGTTTTATAGCCAACTTGGCTAGCACCAATCTTGCAAATAGAAGAAAAACATGTTCCAGTCATAGTAAACTTCCAGAATGTGAATTTTATGAGTAAGCTTGAAGCCTACCCATTGGACTTCAGTTTTCTAGACAAGTGGACCAAAGACGACATGCTACAAGGGGCAGGGTAAAGAGCAGTCTACATACCAAATAAGAATACCAGTGTATTTCAGATTAGAGCATCCAAGATACTAAGAAGTTGACAGGCAAGAATCAGGCCCCAGGGACAGTAAAACTATAGTGCTTTCTTTTTCAACCATGCCTATATATCTTCACTCCAAAATATCTCACAAATGAACAGAAAATGTCTAAAAACCCTTACTTATACCTAAATGGGCTTCCCTGGTAGCTTAGATGGTAAAGAATCTGCCTGAAATGCAGGAGACCTGGATTCAGTCCCTGGGTCGGGAAGATCCCCTGAAGAAGGGAATGGCTACCCACTCCAGTATTCTTGCCTGGAGAATCTCATGGACAGAGGAGCCTGGCGGGCTACAGTCCAAAGCCTTATACGTACTAAGGCATTTGCTGCAGCAAAAAGAAGGGAGGATAGAAAAGAGCAAGCTGTTACCAGACAGAAACTTAAGAGATTTGCAAATGTATTCACTCTGGTTCAAAGGACACTTTCAGTCCTTATGCCTGAAGACACTCATGAGAAAAGCTTAATTTTCCCTAGAACTTTTTAGTGAAGTAGTTTTGAGAGAGAAGAGTATGAGAAAGAGGCAGAATAATGGAAAAAATGCTAGAACAGGACTAGTCTGGTTCTAGTCTTGGCTCTGCCTCTGATTCACTGAGGGGTCCTGAAGTTGTCTACAAAATTCTCTTTAACATGAGAGACATGAAGTATCCCACTCCAATGCTTCATGTTACTGAAATATTCTGTTTTGTTTTAAATGGAAACTTACTTGCATTTATACTTCTGAGTTTCCCATATTTTGCTTCTGAAAATAAGGTTATGGTCAAATTTTAGCCAATTGTTTTTTTATTACAAATTCCTATAATATTTTAAATTCTCTCCTGAAGCTGCAATCGTCTAAGCCAGTGGTTTAAAAAAACTTGTTTTGAGAGCATGAAACCATTGGTCAACAGACTTGTCATAAACAAGACTGATACACGAAATAGAGAAAGAAAGCCACTTTGCTGAGGGGGATAGAAGGGCATAGGAGGGCTTCCCAGGTGACTCAGTGGTGGAGATTCCACCTGCCAGCACAGGAGACACGGGCTTGATCCCTGGGTCAGGAAGATCCCCTGGAGGAGGAAATGGCAACCCACTTCAGTATTCTTGTCTGGGAAATTCCGTGGACAGAGGAGCCTGGCAGGCTATAGCCCGTGGGGTCACAAAGACTGAAGTGACTGAGCAGGCACGCAAGCATGCAGGGGGATAGGAGGGGTGGATACAGGGGAGAGAGAGTAGAGTTCTGCTCACCCCACTCCCCCACTGTGCTTTTCCAGGGGTCCCTGAGGACTGCCACTGCAACCTTGAGGAAATCAACATTCTGTGACAGCTTATCACACAGGGGTAATGTAGGCATACGTATTTGGAAACAAAGGTCAAGGAACACAACTCTATTTAAACTATTGCAAAACTTCTCTTCTTCAGTGGAACTAATATCAGTTGGCCTTCACTTGGTATAAATTAATCACAAACAGAAATGCAAATGAGCGCACTGCAAGGCTGCTACAGTCCACTGTTACAAAGTAGGTTTCTGGGTCATTCAAAATATGCTCATGTAAAATTTCTTTCAGAATGCCATCAAAATGAAAATATAATTAAACATAAAACCAAAGCTGTATTAGAAACTACTGGTAACAGGAACTAGTAACTAGTAGTTAGCTAACTAGTAACAGGAAAACATGAAACCATATAACTCACTGGTAAAGGCATATAGTTAAACTCAGAATAGTCTAATATTGTAATGGTTGTGGTAATACAGT
Source organism: Cervus canadensis (assembly GCF_019320065.1). Classification (NCBI taxonomy): domain Eukaryota; kingdom Metazoa; phylum Chordata; class Mammalia; order Artiodactyla; family Cervidae; genus Cervus; species Cervus canadensis. The sequence continues at coordinate 14,885,799 of NC_057389.1, forward strand.
TCTGCTATAAAGTTAAAATACAAAAGTATTAAAAATATCTACAACTGCAGTATTTGTTAATGCAAATCATTAAATGAGGGGGGGATAAAAATTTAGAGTTACTGAGTGCATTTGAAATTAGGTTGTTGTTAGCTTCAAACAAACTGTTATTAATATTTTTTTTTTTATATAAGCCTCACGGTAACCACAAAGTAAAAACCTATAGCACATACATAAAAGAAAAAAGGAATCAAAGTACACCACTACAAAAATAATCAAATCACAAAGGAAGAGAATAAAAGAGTAAGAGACAGAGAATTACAAAACAGGCAGAAAAACATGAACAAAATTGGAAGAGTAAGTTCATGCTTATAAAATAACTATTTTAAATGTAAATCAACTAAATTTTCCAATCAAAAAGAATGACTGAATGCCTAAAAATACAAGATTCAGTGATTTGCTGTCTACGAGAGACCTATCTCAGCTTTCAAGTTTAAAGTGATATAATTGAAAAATTAGACTTTAAGTCAAAGTCTAGACACACACAAAAAAGCCATTATGTAATGATAAAAGAATTTATTCATCAAAAGAATAAAGCATTCATATATATTTATGCATCTAACATTGGAGCACCTAAATATACAAAAGTGTTCATCGCTCAGTCGTGTCCAACTCTTTGCAACCCCAAAGACTGTATCTGCCAGGCTCCTCTGTCCATGGAATTTCCCAGGCAAGACTACTGGAGTGGATTGCCATTGCCTTCTCCAGGGGATCTTCCCAGCCCAGGAACTGAATCTGGGTGTTCCGCACCGCAGGCAAATTTGTTACCGTTTTAGCCACCACGGGGGTGACCTAAACGCACAAAGCAAATATTAACAGATCTGAAAGGAGGAACAGATAGCCATATAACAACAGTAGGAGACGTCCGTAACTCACTGCAACATTGGAGAGACATCCTGGATAGACAGAAGTATCAACCAGCAAACGCTGTTTTTAAACGCTATGTTAGACTAGACAGACCTAACATTCATCTACAGAACATACCATCCAACAACAGCAGAAAACATTATTCTCAAGTGCACATGAAACGTTCTCCAGGAGACATCATATGTTAGCTAGGTCAGTCACTCAGTCGTGTCTGACTCTTTGCGACCCCATGAATCGCAGCACGCCAGGCCTCCCTGTTCATCACCAACTCCCGGAGTTTACTCAAACTCATGCCCATCAAGTTAGTGATGCCATCCAGCCATCTCATCCTCTGTTGTCCCCTTCTCTTCCTGCCCCCAGTCTCTCCCAGCATCAGGGTTTTTTCCAGTGAGTCAACTCTTCGCATGAGGTAGCCAAAGTACTATGTTAGGCCTTAGTAAATTAATTTATTAATAAATTTAGTTAAGCCTTAATAAACAAGTTTTAATAAGTTTAAGTGACTGAAATCATATGAAGCATCTTTTCCAGTCACACTAGTATGAAACTAGAAATCAATCACAAAAAAGAAAACTAGAAAATTCACAAATATATGAAGATTAAACAACATGCTATTGAATAATCAGTGGGTAAGGAAATCAAAAGAGAGATTTTTTTTTTTAAATCTTGGGAAAAATGAAAATGTAAACATAACATATCAAGACTTATGTGATGCTTAACTTCTTAAAAGATAAACAAAATAGATAAACCTTTAGCTAGACTTACCAAAAAAAAAACTAAAAAGAAAACTCAATAAATAAATTTTTTTAAAAATGAAAGAGGAACTATTACAACTGATACTACAGAAATATAAAGGTTTATTGGGATTTTGGGATTAGCAGATGCAAACTATTACATATAGAATGAATAAACAACAAGGTCCTACTTTACAGCACAGAGAACTATGTTCAATATCTATGTTCAAACCATAATGGAAAATAATATGAAAAAGAATATATATATATACATACATAAAGCAATCATTTTGCTGTACAGTAGAAATTAACATAAGATTGTAAATTAACTATACTTCAATAAAATAATTTTTTTAAAAAAGTGAGGCCCAGTTCCAGCCCAATCTGTGCCCCTACTGGGTGGGACTCAGCCATGGCTGGGTCGTTTTGATGACCAGAAGGGTTGCTGCCCACCTTGCACTGGAGTGGGCAATGAATCGATTGGAAGGAGGTTCGCTTGATGAGGCGAACAGAAAAGAGGGGTGTGAAAGGTGAAATACAAGATATCAAGTCTCGAAGACTCTCTTAGTCATACGGAAAGAGAACATCTGAATAAAGAATTCTTTCACTCAACCAGTATTTATAGAGTGCTTACTAAACAATGGCAATGGGAATATAGAAGTTGTGAAAAAGCCACAGTTTCCTGCCTCTGGTAGGAAGAGAAACAAGAACATAAATTCTAGATCTTAGCAAGTGCTGTGAAAGAAATAAAGCAATGTAGTAAATGGGGACAATTTTCAGGAGAATGGAACAGGACAATCTCCCCAAGGAGGGATATTTGAACCAATATAGAAGGATGAGAAACTGGGGGCAGGACAAGAAGGGAAACGATGTGTGCAGGAGGGAAGAATAAGAGCCCTAAGGCAGGAGGAAGCTTGGACCCAAAACACAGGCAGCTAGTGCGACTGGAGCCGTGGAGAGTGGGTGGCACAGGGTGAGGGATCGGCTTCCCCCAGCACTGCAGGGGTTTGAATCATCCTCAGGGTTAAGGGGACCCACTGGTGCATTTTTAACAAACGGGAACTTTGATTTTCTTTCAGTTCAGTTCAGTTCAGTTCATTCACTCAGTCGTGTCCGACTCTTTGAAACCCCATGAACTGCAGCACGTCAGGCCTCCCTGTCCATCACCAACTCCCAGAGTTTACCCAAACTCATGTCCATTGAGTCGGTGATGCCATCCAGCCATCTCATCCTCTGTCATCCCCTTCTCCCGCCTTCAATCTTTCCCAGCATCAGGGTCTTTTGCAATGAGTCAGCTCTTTGCATCAGGTGGCCAAAGTATTGGAGTTTCAGCTTCAGCATCAATCCTTCCAATGAATATTCAGGACTGATTTCCTTTAGGATGGACTGGTTGGATCTCCTTGCTGCCCAAGGGACTCTCAAGAGTTTTCTCCAACACCACAGTTCAAAAGCATCAATTCTTTGGCACTCAGCTTTCTTTATAACTCAACTCTGACATCCATACATGACTACTAGAAAAACCATAGCTTTCACTAGATGGACCTTTGTTGGCAAAGTAATGTTTCTACTTTTTAATATGCTGTCTAGGTTGGTCATAACTTTTCTTCCAAGGAGCAAGCATCTTTTAATTTCATGGCTGCAGTCACCATCTGCAGTGATTTTGGAGACCCCAAAAATAAAGTCTACCACTGTTTCCACTGACTCTCCATCTATATGCCATGAAGTGATGGGACCAGATGCTTTGTTCTTAGTTTTCTGAGTGTTGAGTTTAAAGCCAACTTTGTCACTATCCTCTTTCACTTTCATCAAGAGGCTCTTTAGTTCTTCTTTGCTTTCTGCCATAAGGTTGGTGTCATCTACATATCTGAAGTTACTGTTATTTCTCCCAGCAGTCTTGATACCAGCTTGTGCTTCATCCAGCCCAGTGTTTCTCATGATATACTCTGCATGTAAGTTAAATAAGCAGGGTATATATATATACCCAGGGTATACATATATATATACAATATATAGCCTTGACATACTCCTTTCCCGATTTTGAACCAGCCTGTTGTTCCATGTCCAATTCTAACTGTTGCTTCCTGACCTGCATACAGATTTCTCAGGAGGCAGGTCAGGTGGTCTGGTATCCCCATCTCTTGAAGAATTTTCCACAGTTTGTAGTGATTTTCTTTAGTTTCTTATATCTCTCTGCTGTGGAAGGAAGGAGCATGGACAGCAAGAGTGAGAAAAGAGTAGTTTGAATGGAGATCAGGATTCTCTGGCAGTCGTCCAGGAAAGAAATGATAGTGTTCTAGGACCAGGACTGGCAGTGGAATCAGAGACGAGTAAATAGTTTCAAAGTTTATTTTGGAAATAGAACCTCAGAATTTGCTGATAAGTTGGTTGTGGGAGGTAAGGAAAAAGCAGTCAAGGTTTTGGCATTAAACTCCTAGGTTTTGGCATTAAGTGGTGGGCTGTATGATGATGGTTTGGATAGGGAGTGGGGAGACATTGCTGCAATATTGGGAGAATAACAAGAGGCTGACTAATGTTACCCATACATAAGCAAAGATTCCCTAATTCTTGATATCTAGGTATGACATCCTTTAACCCTCAGTTCTATGACCTGGGGAGAACTAGATCTCTCCAAGAGTTCTATTTTTTTTTCTCAAAGACTTAGGATTTCATCATTATCTTATGTTACTGACTCTTCTGTCCTAATCTCCTACCTCCACTAATTCTATCAATCCTTCAACCATTTTACTTTTTCCTCCTTTCATTTTTGAAATAGATGTTTATTTCCTTATTTGGTACAAACTAATAGCACTGTGTTACTGTTACAAGATTGGCATACTGAACTCAACAAAGCACAAATAATTCTAAGGAATACCTTACAAGGCCACACTCTGGGGAAAAAGACAAAGACAATGACATAATCAAGACAATACTATAACAATGACTACTTTTCAGAAACAGCTTCAGAGTTTTTGAACTTGTTTAAAGGTTTATACTTGTCAAAGCCTTGCTACATTTTATAAATGATTTCATGTTTTCACCAGAGTCCCTGTCACCGAAGTCAGATTGTTTTTAGTACATATAATGTAGAAAAACGTCTCTGATGTCATTCTAAACCTAATTATTTTCAAAAGGGTGTAGAAATGGTACCAAGATCTTTATTTCATGTATTCCTGTGCCAGGGATGGTCACCTCTTGTGTCAAGGTCTTCATATTACCATGAACAATTTCTTCCCAATAAAAGCAGTGATTCCTGACAGCCCCTGATGGGGAGCATGTCCTGCTATAATCTCTGCTTTGTCTCAGCTGGTGCAGCATCAGACAGAGGATTGGGAATGAGGATATCCCAGCTTCTCGCAATAGACTTCTGGTGAAAAATATGTGCTTCTGTTGAGAGTTGCCTCTCTCAACCACAAGCTCACAAAACAAATCCACTCACACTCAGCATTCTCTGAATCTTTATTCACTCTGATAAAGATCAGGGGTTTATTCCCAGGTGGCTCAGACGGTAAAGGATCTGCCTAAAATGCAGGAGACCTGAGTTCAATCCCTGGGTTGGGGAGATCCTTTGGAGAAAGGAATAGCAACCCACTCCGGTATTCTTGCCTAGACAATCCCATAGACAGAGGAGCCTGGTGGGCTTACAGTTTAGTTCAGTTCAGTTCAGTCGCTCAGTCGTGTCCGACTCTTTGTGACCCCATGAACTGTAGCACACCAGGCCTCCCTGTCCAACACTAACTCCCGGAGTCCACCCAAACCCATGTCCATTGAGTTGGTGATGCCATCCAACCATCTCATCCTCTGTCGTCCCCTTCTCCTCCTGCCTTCAATCTTTCCCAGCATCAGGGTCTTTTCAAATGAGTCAGCTCTTCACACCAGGTGGCCAAATTATTGGAGTTTCAGCTTCAACATCACTCCTTCCAATGAGCACCCAGGACTGATCTCCTTTAGGATGGACTGGTTGGATCTCCTTGCAGTCCACGGGACTCTCAAGAATCTTCTCCAACACCACAGTTCAAAAGCATCAATTCTTCGGCGCTCAGCTTTCTTTGTAGTCCAACTCTCACATCCATACATGACCACTGCTCACGGGGCTGCAAAGAGTCAGATGTGACTGACAGACTGATATTTCAGTGAAGATGAGAGGGTTCAAGGAGACCATAACCATACTCATAACCTCTACAAATGTAAAATAAAAGCATGTAGAACTATCTTAGAGGAGATTAAGAATAAATGTGTGCAGTATGTCTGGTCTAGATTACATCTTATTTTTTTTGAAAAGTTTTTACTGGACACCTGTAATAGGCTAGAAGCTCCAGGTGATAAGGATGGAGAAGAGCCCAAATGGACACAGTTCCTACTATCAGGCAGGTCAAGAGCCTCTGGATCTTTGTTTTATTATTTTTGCTCCAAGAGGAACCAAACATACTCAGTGTAGCCTGGGTCTTCTGTAAGCCTTAAAAAGAAATCAGGAAAGGTCTAATAGAAGAACTATCAGTGGCCCTGATTAATTTCACAGCTCTTCAAGAAAACTCTAACATTTAATGAGATAATACGTTGACGGTCCCCATGCATTACCCCAAGGCAATGTAGCCACTGAGGGACTGACAGTCACCTTGCCCCTTCCTTTGTTGGATGAACATTCAAAGCAAGTCTTACTGTCCTTCTAAATTGGGGTTCTGCAGGGAGCTAAGTCCTTACGCCCAAAGGCATACATTGGATGAAATGAATGAATTCCTTTCCAATGCATTCAGTCTCTTGGGAGACTTGAAAAAATGACCACTCAAATCAATTTCAGTAGAGCTTAGTTCTCTCACACAAAGTCAGCTCAAGTCAAGAAAGACTGGAGGACAGTATCAGTTTCAACTTCTATTTTAAAAAGCAAGGTCAAATCGGGGGAAAGATCAAATTTGGTAAAGGCAGAGACCCTAAAACAACAATAACAAATAAGCCAGAAGCCAGAAAGTCTCTAGAGAACTAAGGATTCAAAGAGAAAAGTTAGACTCACTGAAGGTGAGTGCTCTAAGGAAAACAGAACTCTGCAGAGGCCAGGGTGGAAGAAACACCAGCTAGACTAAAATCAAATACGGGTGCAGCTGAAACCAAAACACATGCTCTCATTCAAAAAAAGAGACAGACCAGAAAAAGCTTAGAAAATATTATGCTTTTCTGTCCTCCTCGAGGGGCCCCAAAACATTTGAAATAAACTGCTACACACTCACATATCCTACAAACAATGTCCTAATCTCACAAAGACAATACGGCATGCTACAAAAACTCTCAAGGCCTAGAAGTCACCCAGATGAGAAAGGTTTATGTCAGAAGTTAATTTAAAATTCTAAAAAGGGCTTAAAATCATTTATTCTAATTGCTCAGTGTCTCTTTCCCAGAACGGAAATGACCTAACTCAAGGACATAAAAACTGATCATGGCCTTTTGCAAAGCTGACAGAGGCATAACAAAAATTAAGCTGTAGAAATGCATTAATACTTCTGAAATAAACATGTAATTGCTTACCTCCATATAGTTTAAGTGCATGGACTAAACATGCAATAACTCATCATACATATCTATCATTACCAGTAAAGGTATATCACAAATCAACTTTAAGCAAGTGATGTAAAAATGAGATTTATATTTAATGCACTATTGTAAATTGTACCAACTGCCAGTGTTAACACTGGCAGCATAAGATGCCAAAAAAGCTTTTAAATGCCTGGAAGGAGGATGCTTTCCAAAACTGTTAGGAAAAAAATAAATAAAAGGAATTGAGAAGAGAGGGGGCAGGGAAGCTTCTTCTTGTCATTTAATATTCTGGAGTAAGACCATAAAGGGTACTCTGAAATAAAGAAAACAGAGCTTTGGACTTCTCAATCAAGGGCTGAAGAAAACAGCCCTTCCTTTCTCTTCTTTGCAATTCATCAGTACAACCCAGAGGTGTGCCTGAGATAAATCACTCCAGCTTTCAGGCACTGCAAGTGGCAACCTCAAGTACATTAGCTCATTCTCAGATGATATTACAGTTTACTTTTAAAACAACAACAATGAAAGTTGATCCCTAAGAGTACCTGTCTTCATGTGAGCAATTATTGAATTTCACAGTCTCATAAAAAAATATCATCTGTAGTAATGTATCTAACGATCTCCAGTGACCTACCACCCTCTACAAATTTTAAAGCAGCTCAAGTAAAATAATCTTGGACGTGACTACAAATAAAAATGCTATTGTGTGAGTGCTAAGTCGTTTCAGTCATGTCTGACTCTTTGTGACCCCATGGACTGAAGCCCGCCAGGCTCCTCTGTCCATGGGATTTCCCAAGTAAGAACACTGGAATGAGTTGCCATTTCCTTCTCCAGAGGATCTTCCTGACCCAGGGATCGAACTCATGTCTCTTAAGTCTCCTACATTGGTAGGCAGGTTCTTTACCACTAGCGCCACCTGGGAAGTCCAAAAATGTCTATTATGCCCTCTTTAACTTGTAATTTGATATTTGATAACATTGTTAAATTATTTCAACATATTTTAAAGGCCTAGGACATTGAATTGTTCAAATGTCATTGCCAATGTAGACTTTGAATAGCCAACATATTGAGTCTTCTAGCATGCAAAAAGCTAAAACTCAATAAGCCTTCAAAACATGGAAGACCAACTCATCTTTTTCAGGTAATTAAAAATAATAAAAACTAGGGTTCAAATTTCAGTCTGGCTGAGTTCAAAATCTGGCCTTTTAATTTACTAATTTTATGACCCTAACCTCTCTACACTTTAGTTTTCTCATCTATAAAAAGGAAAAAAAAAAAATCCTCTGCATAATGCTGTCTTGGGGATTCAGAGAGATAATTTACAAAGTGTTTTGCACGATTTGTGACACAAAGAGATGAACAAATGATTACTGTAATTCTGAGGAGATGAAAGATGCTTAGAATACCATAATTTGAATACCTATAAACATGACAGATTTATATACTACCTTGGTCTCAGGAAACATTTAAGGTCGCTTACAAAGATATTTGAAACAAAGTCACTAAATCAAAATGTAAACACAAAAAGAAAGAGTAAAAAAGATGAGATTAATTTTAAAGGGGCAAAATGTCAGAAAAGATGAGCTTCATCAATTTTATACAGTATGATTCCTAAGATCAAACAATGACTTAGGAAAATAAATCAATAATTAGCTGACACTAAAACAAAACAGGAATTTTTTTCAAGAGTCTTCCAAAAGAGGACAAGAAAGAGTGAAAACCATCTTCAACAATATCCTTACAAAAGATAAATTTCACAGATGTTCTCAGTACAGACTCCCCACCAAACTTCAGTGGCACATTTTTAAAATAAAATCAGAAATCCCGTACTAAGCAACCGGAAGTACTTTTTGAATATGATAAATTAATTACATAATAGACTTTGTGCTTGGTTTGCAAAGAATTCCCCCACAGCACTATTCCTACGTAAAACAGAGTAATGAATCTCACCTCATACACAAGCCCACCACTCCCTGTACTTATCTTTCTGGAAGAGGGGGCACTCATGGAGAAAGGAGAAAGCAGGTGCTTTTGCCATTAAATAGTTCAAGTGAGAGGAGATATCTCTGTGAGGGAAGCAAATATTAGGCCAGGGGTCATGGTTGTAAGAACTCTGTTGAATTTAAGCTTTGTCACTTCACCATGGTTGTTAAACTCTGCTTTCTCTTAGGAAGTAATATCAAAACTCTGAAAGTGAAAGGGGCAACAAATTAGGAAGACTGCCTTCCCCAGCACTGCCAGTCTGGAAAGGAAGAAAGAAGAGAAGGGGAAGAAAGGGGGACTCCTCAGGAGTAGATACTGAAATAGTTAGTCCTCAAGGTCGGGTAATTCCTAGCCAAAAGCATGCCAATGCCAAAGTAAAAAGAAAAGAAAAGTAGAGCTACTTCACACACAGAGAATAATATCTGACCTTTACTGAGGGCTAATTGAGCACTTTAAGCTAAGTGTACCATTTCAGCTCATAACAACCTTATGAAAGTGTGAAAGTGAAAGTGTTAGTCACTCAGTCGTGTCTGACTCTTTGCGACCCCCATGGACTGTAGCCCACCAGGCTCCTCTGTCCATAGAATTCTCCACACAAGAATACTGGAGCAGTTTGCCATTCCCTTCTCCAGGGGATCTTCCCAATCCATGGATAGAACCTGGGTCTCCTGCACTGCAGGCAGATTCTTTACCATCTGAGCCACCAGGGAAACCCAACAAACTTATGAAGGAAGTACTATTATTATTACCACCTTTCTGCTTTTGACACAAAAGTCAAATCTTTTGCTAGCACTTCCACACAGCTTGCAAATGGCAAAACCAAGAGTCAACACCAGACTAGTCAGTCTAACCCCAAAGCTCTCTCATAAAACTTCCTATCAGATGAAAACTCCACTCACACACGTGACCCAGTACCTCACCATCTAAGTTAGCTTTGAACTTTAAAGAGCTAACCTTTACATGCCTGCCCCACCACTGAGGGAAATCATTGAGGTCACTGTAAATAAGAAACTGCAATTATTCATATCCATCCATAAAATATGACATTTTATAAAGCTTTTAATCACTGGGCTAGCGACTAAAAACTCCATTCTTTAAATTTAAGGGCACTTAAGATATCATGTAAAATGTTAAGCAAAAGCCAAACATCATCTTAAAGGCTGCAAAATCTTCCTAGTTAACTAACGGTCTCAGAATAATCTACATAGAATCAGAGCCTGATTTGGTAAGATATGGACAGTTGCAATGCCCATAAACTGTCACATCTTTGTGGCATTTTGTTCTAAGAATGGGGATAGTCCTTTACAAATTAATCAAGGGAGAGAAGAACATAACTATGTAAGACTAGTCACTAAAGTCAGTTGATGTCCCATTCAAACATCAAAGCGCAGGGTAAGCAAGGGGATAGGATATAAAATAAAATGAGACTGAGATAACTTTACCGATATCTTCAGTACATATAATCATGCATTAATAGCTGCCGTAACTGTCAGTTCTGTGAAACAATTTGCATTGTTTTGTTACCACTCTTATAACTTGTCTAACATTTATATGAGATCAACGTGCAAAGGGCTTATTGTTGATATTAAGAAATACAAATATGAACTACTATCAATTTGCTCATTAAGCAAATAACCATGCATGATGCTCCTTGTCTAAAGGTACCGGGCACTTCCTATAGGAAAAGAATGTAAAGTGGAATATGGGACAAGAAACGTCTCTGTGGTCTCTATCCTTAAAGGGTTTACACATTTAGATGAAAAAAATTTGAAGGTTATAATGAATTAAGGTTAAATTTGAGTCAGCCCTATAGTTGGGTATATACTTGAAAATTTAAAATTAAAGAGTATAAAAAAGGAAAAGGAATAAAAAATGTTTAAAGATTTGGGATTAGGTCATTTAGAGCAAAACAAAAGACTATGGTCTCCTTTAAGTTAATAATAAGCTTTTTTAAAAAAAATAATAAGCTTTTATGGCAATAATAAGCTTTATATTAATAAAAAATTTTAGGAAATGGGGAGAGTTTGGTCTGAACACACATAAGGACAACCTTGTTAATCAGGATGAGTACATTGTGGGGGAAGACATAATACTTTTCCAGATACAAGATTCTGAGACATCAATCAACCAACCAAATAAATATTTCTTGTATTATTGAAAGTACCAACTAGAAAAATTACTCACCAAAAGAGGAGGCAGCTGAATAGAACCAGAGGCCTTCATACTCTGACAAAAGGAGAATAAAAAAGAGCTTGAAACAGGTAAAGTGGTTGGGGGCGGGGGGTGGAAATTAAGCAAACAATTTTAAGAAAGAAACAGCCCATTTTTTTTAACGTTTACAAACCTTAAATAAGATTTTTAACGTACAAGGATTCACAAAATCACCTCTCAATTCCCCCTATTGGGGAGTTAAATGGGTACATCAGCCTAATAATCAGAAGACATTTCCATTATGTTGAATTTTCTATTTAAACTACTTTGTAATCTGGGAGCACATATCAGCCTTCAGGGACCCCCAGTGTGAATACAAACTTGGAATAAGCCAACAACTGTCTAATCTACCAAGTAAACAATTCTCAAGGTAGCCCACAGTTGATTTTTCCATCATGCTGAACTTCAATTTTGGAAAATAGCTACTTAAAAAAACAAAAACAAAAACAAAAAACCTTAAATTCATGCCAAAAATGTAAAGGTGTCAGAAGCTTGATTTCTGAATTCCCCGTCAGTATTTTTTTAAGAGCTATTGCTTTTTTTAATTAACTAGCTAATTTGGCTACCTGGGGTCTTAGTCACAGTATGGGGGACCTCTGTTGCGGCAAATGAACTCTCCAGCTGTGACGCAGGCTCCGGAATTGTGGCTTGGTTGCTCCATGACATGTGGGATCTTAGTTTCCTGACCGAGGATCAAACCCACATCCCCTGCGTGGCAAGGCAGATTCTTAACCACTGGAGCACCAGGGAAGTCCCCCTGCATCAGGATTTAACAGTATAGACCAACAAGCTTTTAGAAAGGAAGGCTTTCATTAGAAGTTAATAATGTGTTCATTATGCCCACCACATGGCTAGTAAAACATAGGAAAACTGGCCTAAGGGTCAGAATAAAGAATGATGAATAGTCTCTTAATCTCCAGGCTTCTCTGCCTCCTGACTTCATAGAGATGCAGTAAGAACATACTAAAATAATCAATAAGTGTTTCTTATAAAGTTATTCGAATTCAAGTATCTATTACTATAAGCGTAATATATGTATCCTGCTGCTGCCGCTGCTAACTCGCTTCAGTCGTGTCCGACTCTGTGTGACCTCATAGACGGCAGCCCACCAGGCTCCCCCGTCCCTGGGATTCTCCAGGCAAGAACACTGGAGTGGGTTGCCATTTCCTTCTCCAATGCATGAAAGTGAAAAGTGAAAGGGAAGTCACTCAGTCGTGTCCGACTCTTAGTGACCCCATGGACTGTAGCCTACCAGGTTCCTCTGTCCATGGGATTTTCCAGGCAAGGGTACTGGAGTGGGGTACCATTGCCTTCTCCGAATATATGTATCCTAAGAACTTCCAAATGGCATCTTGAGAACAGAGTATCAACGAGATAATAGATGCCATTTCTATAGGTCAAAAAGATAAGATTATAGTAACAAACCACTCCATTAGTTCAGTCAATTCATAGTAAGCAGGTATAGAGCACCTACTATGTGCTGGGCATTATGTTAGGCTCTGAGGATGGAAAAATGAATAAGAATGGGCCCTGCAATCTGGAACTTACAACTGCACCACTGACTACAAATGCACATTATCTTATAAATAATGAAAAAATAACACCATCTGGATAGTTACTTTATTTGACCTCACACGTACAAGAACATTTACTGAAGCCGACACAAAATAAAAGTGGAAAATTGATGCTGCATCTGAACATCCGTTAAAAACCCGCAAAACAAATTCCACTTTCATAAATGTGTAAACTTGACTAAAACAAAAAAGGAAACAATGCTCCCCTTTCTCTGCCTCCCCCGCCCAAAAAAAACCCAGTAAAGTCTTGCTTCAAGGTTTGTACAGTGGCCTTATTTCTTCAGCTGATATGTGGAGATGAAGGTTGAGAGTCATCTATCTACCCTCCATTAATGGGGCTCCATACTTATTTTCTTGGATACGCAGGAACAACAGAGCCATCCCTGGCCCCAGCTGGTTTTGATTTGAATAGCAAGTTTCAAACAAGGTGGACTTGACCCTAACTGAAATATTGCCAGGACCATTTTATTATTTTATTAGAAAGAAATTTAGAAATTAAAAATGCTCTTGAGGTCTGGGAATTCACAGTCTAAGGAAGAACTCTGAACTCCAGAGCTGAGTTATAAAGGAAGAATGAAAGTATCTCAGCATTTCAAAATTGCTGAAACTCAGAAAGGAAAAGTTCTCATCATCTTATAAGGAAGTTATTAGGCAGTATTCTCCCAAGTTTGCAGCAAAACCTTTCCTCTACTTCTGACAAGAAAAACAAGGTCTAGTGGTCGTCCGAAACTAAAAAGGGTAGCTTCTCAAAACTTATACTTCTGCTTTTGTGATTTTTTTCCTAACTAACTTGAACTGACCAATGAGATTTTGAAAGAATCCATTATTCAACAGTATCCTATAATCACAGAAGTTCTCTTCAATCACTGAAATAAATACTTAGAAATTATGATCAAAACCATTTGAAGCCCTGACAACCTAAAAAGACACAATTCTGCAGTAGGAAAAGAAAATTAGAATGCTTAATTGCAAAGGGAAGAAAATATTCTGACTGAAAGAATAGACTAAATTTAGATTAGAATTATATTTATCTTTTTGTCACAATACTAAAACCATTTGGTCTAATTGGTGTGTGCTGGGAAGGGGGCGTGTGAAGAGGATGGAGGGATCAAACATCTAGCTAAGAATAGTCCCTTCTTATGTCCTTGCCGCCACTCCAAGGAGTGTTCCTGGGAACACTGTGTTGACAGTCCATGTCTGCCTCACCAGGCAAGCACACACACATATTTCCCAATCCTGGAAATCTGTGCCTCTAAGAGAACTAATAACATGATCCCATTCTACTTACACTTCGGTTGAACTTGCAAATGAAATTTGCAGACTAGGAGGATCAATTGTATTTCTTGGCTTGATTCAATCTTAGAGCTTCACCTCCACAATGCTGACTATGTCAACTTGCTGAAACTAATCTGAGCTTTTCTTTAAGCAAGTTCCATCCTGATCAGGTTGCCATTAATGTTTTGTTTTATTTTTCACCAAAATGAATATAAGCTCAATACTAGGTGGAGTTAGTCCCCATGATTGTTACAAACCAATACTTTCAACAAGAGTGAAATCATGAAAGGATTAGATTCTGATGACTCTGTCCTTTCTAATAGTTAAAACAGCTAGGCTCAACAACAAAAACACATATTTACTACGTGCCTATTCTGTGCCATGCACCATGCTACATACTAAGTATTCAAGTCAAATAAAACATAACTGCTTTCCCAAGGGGCACATCATTTATTCAACAAATTAATATGCCAAGGATTATTCTATATGGCACATGGAAGGCTATGTGCCTTTGTGAAGCCTATATTCCATCAAGCATTTTGGCCTTAACCTGGAGTGAAGTGGAAGGTTCTGAGTAGAGAAATGACCTGATTTGACTTAGAAATGTTTTAGCAGATGCATATAAAGCAGATACATATAAAGCAGATGCATATAAAGCAGATCTGCCTTAATTGGTGAAGGGGCTACTTGAGCATTTCAGGCAAGAAGAGATGGTATGGAATGTGGAACAGACTAGGGCAATAGCCAGGGAAGTGGTGAGACAGGGTCCATCAGTTAGAGCTCTCCAATTGTATGCAAGAGAGAAACACGCAACCAAAATCAGAGAGAAAGAAAAGAAAATGAAACAGAATATTGGGGAATTTCCTGAAACTGACACGGAGCCTGGGAGAACCAGACTTAGGAACTGGACAGGTATAAAGCTAGAAACTCCTGGAGTACGTGAGCTTTAACTGTTGCTTCTGACCTTGTACCACTCTGCTCAAGATTCAAATAATCAGGCGACTTCAGCTTTCCAAATTTTAGTCACATGCCCATTTATTGGCATATACCCAGCAATAGAGACTAAGAACCAAGCTTTGTTTACCACCATCAGACCCAGACTCCCAAGACTGCATTACACAGGAGAGAGACAATAGGCTGATAGGAAATCAGGGTGCTATTAGGAAGGAAGAATGAACACCAGGAAACCTAGTCTACAAGGCAATTTATGTCTGATGGATAAAAGCAGAATTACAGACAAAAGATAGCTCAGAATAAAAGTGGTCTCATAAATTGACACATACTTTTCAATAAAAAGGTATTTTCAGTAAAATTGTCATTTTACTCTTTCTAGATATAAAGATAACCCTGGTACTCAACAGACTACAGTGGAGATTATTTAGCTGTCAAGTGGTCACATGAAGGTTTTTGCTTAAAAAGTCCTAAATGTCTAGATAAAAAAATTTTGAAAGAAATTTAATTTTTTTAAACCAAACAATACATAACACATATGTAGCTTTCTCTCAGAAGGATCAAAGGATGCATATTTAAACCAGTATATTTGAATTTGAATTATGGGGTAACCTTGTGAATTGCTGACTGTAAATAGCTGAATAAAGGTCCACATATATAATTTTAAATGATTCTTTTCACTCTTTCCAGGTAACTCCTACTCTTAGAACAGGAAACAGACATGGGAAAGCATGCTAACGTCATTCATTCTCTTATCTTACTTTCTCATGTCTATTTCCTGTTCAAAAGAAAAGAACTTGTCTAGAGAGTGAAAAGAACGATTTTAAAATAATATGTTTGGATCTGAATATGTAAAACCTTACAGATCATGTCTCCAGAGAACAGGCTGGTGATATGAAACTTTAAACATCCCAAGGGGGGCAGCCGATGCTCCCATCTAGTCAATCTTGCCATGTCAGAATGCAGATCCAGAGATGCCAGACTTTCTGATTTTTCAAAAGAAGCTGAGATTCTAGACTTTTACATGAAACCTCTAGATTTTTAAACGCTGGAAGTTTTAGTTTGGGTTTTGTTGTTGTTGCCATTGTTACTGTGGTTTTCTGTTTGTTTGTTTTTCAGTTTTTGAATACTCCAGAGGTGAAATAAAAACCTAAGTGTGACCTCTGTTCTTCATTGCATCAAGGTATGGTCAAACCTTAACAGAGATGGGCAGACGCCTGCATTTCTTTTCTTTCTGTTTCCAAAATTAACAACCACAGTCCTTTCTTCCCTTCATGGGAACCAGATGTGGACTTGGCAAAGACATGGATTCCCCGAGAACTCCCTGCATACTCCAGCTGCAACCAAAATGATCAATGCATTTAGAACAATTTCGGGATGACATGTTTGATGAAGATTTGGAAGCACCAACTCACTGCTCCCTGGATAATGTCCAGAACCACAAAGGGAGTGTTGTTGAACGGCTTCAGGGTGAGGTAGCCATGTTGACTGGGACACGTGCAGAGAAACACAGGTCATCTAAAAGAGGAACTCGAGAAATGAAGCAACTGAACCTAAGGAAAAAAATATGCTGAAATAGGACCTGGGTGGGTGGGTGGGGCTGTGAGGAAGGCCACAGTAGAAAGGAGGCCCTTCCTAATTTCTCAACCCCCACCTTCTTCCTTAGCCCATCTCCCTAGGTCTTTTAGCTGCATGCATTGGCTTCTTTAGTCAATTGAGCACCATAAACGGTCTCGTGCAAGACACAAGGGACAAAATATGTGTGAATTTCTTTTTTTTTTTTTTAATGTGTGAATTTCTAACAGAAATTCCTTGAGAAGAAACTTTTATGGAATGTGCTCAGAGAATTGGTTAGTCAGTAGAGATTTATGTAAATATTTTAAAAAGTATTCATAAGTGACTTAATCCACACAAACAGACTTCCTTTTGCATTTTTCTCTCAGAACAGTGGAAGCTTTATTCACCAACTCCATGTGAAAGAAACATATTTTTTTTCATCTCGTGGTTAAGGATCTGTAGAATCATTTCCTTTCTACAATGCACACTTGGTACATGACTTACCCACTTACTTCAGGTGGATGACAAACCACAATCATGAGAGGGAACGATAGGGCACTGCTCTGAGAAAGTGCTTTTCATCCTCTCAAAACATTCACAAGCATTAACCAATTAATGGGTGGGTGAAGTCAGCCTTTTTTTAAAAAACAAATGAGAAAACTGAAGATATTTAAAAGCTTTCCCTACAAAGAGATTCAGTGTCTGAGTCTGAATTAGAACTTGGACCTTCCTAACATTAGCAGTTCAGAGATTCAACTCATGTAAACATTTGAAAGGTCAGCTGTTCATCAAATACTTTTCCAACTACAGCAAATGTATCCTTATTAAGTTTCTTTTGCAAAAGTTCCAAGGTGCTGAACACTCTTCCATTGCCACCAATAATTAACAATCCAAAACAACCTAAACACAGAGAATTTTTTGTTGGCATTTTGAAACTTCAGACTATCTTAGGAACAGAGTGTGTGGGAGTGGTTTTGGGCAAAAGGCAGGCTAGGAAAAAAGACATCAGCTGAAAAGTTTTCCTGAGACTGGTCCTTCCCTGTTTCAAATAGGTTTGCAGCAAGAAGAAAAGTGTTTGTTCTCTTCAAATAAAAACTTTGTGCTTCCTGGAAATGGGCAGAAAAGGAAAAACCAAGCAAAACAATATCACTTGGCCTAATATTTAGAAAATTCGACAAATCTTGAGTCCTAAGTACAGCCATCCTTATTGTAGCTAGTTAACTTTTATTCAAATGTATCTATCCACTCAAAGTTTAAAGATTTTAAAAAATTACTTAACTACCATATCTACTGTGAGCTATTTTCTTCTCATTTTTTCTACACTACTCAGTGGTAAAGAAACTACCTGCCAATGCAGGAGACACAAGTTAAACCCCTAGTCCGGGAAAATCCTACATGCCACAGAGCAACTAAACATGTGCACGAAAGCTATTGAGATTGTGCTCTTGAGCCCACAAGCCGCAGCTACGAAAGCCTATGCGCCCTAGAGCCTGTGCTCAGCAAGGAGAGAAGCCACTGCAATGAGAAGCCTGCACGCCGCAACTGGAGAGTAGCCTGTGCAGCAACGGAGACCCAGCGCAGCCAAATAAATATATTAAATTTTTTTAATTAAAAAATAAAGAAAAGAGGGCCCCAGTGAAAACATTTCTATTGAGAGGGTTTCAATCACTATGTTAGACTCAAGATTAACATGAAATGACAGTAGACCTAAGTGCAAAAAAAATTAGCCTTCTTGAAGAAAATCCTTGTGTCACTGAGTTAGAAAGATATTTTTTAAAACAAGACAAAAAAGTACAAAAGAGAAAAAAAAAAGAAAAGGATAACATGACATGAATCAAAATGTGAAATGTTTGCTCTTCAAAGGGCACAACTAGGAAAATGAAAATGCAAGCCACAGATTATGAGAAAATATTTGCAAACCGTGTATTTAACAAAAGATTATATTAACAGTATTTTTTCTTTTGAAAAGATATATATATATAAATCAATAAGAGAAAGATACTCTAAATTTTTTAAATGAACAAAAGATGTGAACAATCACAGAAAATATTCAAATGGCCAACAGACTCAGAAAAGATGTTCAACACCACTAGTCATCAAGAAAATGCAAATTAAAGCCACAATGAGCTACCATTAAACAGCCACTAGAACAAGCTAAAGTTAATACGACTTACAATGTGAAATCATGTCAAGACAGAATCAACCAGAACTCTAGTACATTGCAGCAGGGGATACAAAAGAGTATTCAAGTACAGCCACTTGGAAAACAGTGTGGCGGGATAGTATAAAGGTAAACACAGATTTACCATGCGGACCAGCACCCCTGTTCCTACGTATTTAATCAAGAGAAATGAAAGCATATTTCCACAAAGACTTGCACATGAATATTCATGGCAGCACTATTCATCATAATCAAAACTGGAAACAACACAAATGTTCATCAACTACTGAACGGATACATAAGCATGGTATATCTATAATATGAAGCACTCCATATCAATAAGAAAGAAAAGTCACTGATAATTCTCAAAGGCTTTAGGCTAAGCAAAGCTATCCAGATACAACAGGCTACCATATCATATGATCCCAAATATGACATTCTGGAAGAGGTAAAACTACAGGACAGAAACTAGATCAATGGTTGCCTGAACCCAGGGGACAGAGAAGAAGATCAGCTACAAAGAGGCACAAGGGTCCTTTCTAGGGTGATGGAATTTTTCTATATCTTGACAGTGTGAGGATTTTGCAACTACACATAATTACCAAAACTCATCCAACTGTACACTCAAATAAGCAAGTTTATTATATGTTAGTTATATCCCAATAAAGCTAAAAAATGAAACCTCAGTGTTAGGAAGTCTTTATTTATTCCTGCTATTTGACAAAATCTTGTCCTTAGAAACAATCTGAATACTGATCATCACATTCATAGTACTTAGATTTGAGGTTTCCTTTCAGAAGGCACTCACTAGCCATTTCATGTCTATGACTTGTTTTGATATTGTTTTGAGATAACAAGGTACATCAGAAACTGAGCAATGATTTGACTTGCTTATTTTTCATCTTCAGAACATCATTTTCTGAAGGAGTAAGACCTTACCTAAAGTCAATGTATTCACAGTATAACGAAATTCAGCAAGCATTTGTTTAGCGTCTGCTAAGTTTTGAATTCTGGAACCATACTGCCTAGGTCCAAATTATAGGTCTATGGCTTAGCAGCGTGACCTTGGACGTTACTTAACCCTCTGTGTTTCAGTACCTCATCTATAGAATGGAGATAATAGCAGCATCTACCTCATAGGCTTGTTCTGAGGATTAAATGAGTTAACCCATTAAAAGTGCTTAGAACAGTATGGAGCACATAAACAAACACCCTGCCTTCATAATTATTATATGCAAGGTGCTCAAACTACAACAAGGGTAACAAAGAGTTTGCTTTCACGGTTGCTGTTTGTCTTGATGAGTTCACAGTTCAGTGAAAAGACAGAGAACAAATTAATAATATATAATAAAAAGGAACACAAAGAAAGACATCTTTAAGTACTATGAGAATGTGGATGTGTGAGCAATCCATGATGGAATTAAGGGAGGCTCTTGAAGGACCGCTACAAGCAGCAAGCTTTGGAAGAAAAAACGGGGTTCTCCAGATATCCCCCCCCACAAAGTAGTACAAACAGTAGTCGTGGTCAAGCCCTGAGGTCTGCTAGATGCTGCACGCTGTGCTGTAAATCTACCACAGGCCATTTCTCTTGTAATTGTTGCAATAACTCCATAAGCCAGATACTACAGTACCCATTTTACACTTGAGGAAACAGATTATGATCACTTCTCCAAGGTTACCAAACTAGTACATGCCTTAAGCTAAAATCCAAACACAGCCTTTTAGACTCTGAAACCTGCTCAGAGAGGGGAAAAAAAAAAAAAAAAAAAACTGCAGCAAAGACTCAGGTGTCAAAGCTCACAGAATCTTAGGAAAGAGCAAAGAGCTTGCTGTGACACAGAGAACACGGATCAAACAAGGAAGCCGAGCGCTTGGAGGTACTGTAGCTGGTTATCGTGTCTCAGACAAGGAAATCCATTACCACTCCCAGACAGGATGTTTTCAGGGCCTACTTGCAAGGCTCAGATGGTAAAGAATCTGCCTGCAATGTGGGAGGTAGGGGTTCAACCCCTGGGTAGGAAAGATCCCCTGGAGATGGAATTGGCAATCCACTCCAGTATTCTGGCCTGGAGAATCCCAGGGACAGAGTAGCCTGGTGGGCTAGAGTCCAAGGGGTCACAAAGAGTCAGACACGACTGAGCAAATAAGACGCACACTGCTTCAATAGACTTAGTAAGCATTTACTTTGCCAGATCTTGATATCAGTGGCAAAGGTTTCTTAAAGTATGTTCCAGTGACGATCTGTGCCGACCCCCCCTGGGAAATGTATTAGAAATACAGCTTTGCTAAGTACCACGGAAGCCTACGGAATCAGAACCTGTTTGGTCTGGGCCCTGAACTTGCCTGTTTAACAATTTCCCCAGGTGTTTCTCGTGCATACCAAAGTTTGAGAAGCCCTAGTAACTGTAGATTTACTGCTCAGAACCCAACCTCTCAGTTCTCCCAGAGCCAAGCTCTCAAACTTCAGCACGTGCATGCAAATCACCTGGGAATCCTTCTGGGAAACAAATGTTTCTGGGAAACATTCAGGTGACTGGAGGGGCGACAAGGGGCCCCACGACTCCGCCAGTTGTTGCAGATGTCACTGGTCCCCAGAGCATGGTGGAGTCACAGGATTGTAGAACTACCATCAGGATTTCTCTTCCCTTTCCACCCTCCCTCCTGCTCTTGCATTCATCTCCAGGCTACTTTTCCTTGCCTAGGTTTACTGCACCTTAAAACAACGTTCTGTTTATTGACCGTCTAAAAATGTTGTACCTTTGCCGAGAGGTCACAGTCGAACTGTTTTTATTTTCATATGGTATTTACTGAAAAACAGTACCTTTAATTTTTAAAAAAAATTGTTTCTTCTAGGTCTGGAATTGTTCACTGACATTCTAGGAGGACCTATGGAGTCTAGCTTGTAGTACATCAAAGAGATTTCACGATGACAAAGGGTGTGGAAAACTGACCTTATCTTGTGTTACAATGCAGGTACAATAGTTAGTCATGGGGTCCTATTAACATTTTTCATATGTTCTTTTAAATAAAATAATGAAACATGAAGGGCTGCCGTCTCCGCAGTCATTAAGGATTGACTCAGGAAGAATCTTAGTCAGAATGAATCTCCTTATTCAGACCTTCAGGAACCTGAGCCCTCTGGTCTCCTGTGCAGACATGCTCTGGAAGCCTCTCCTTCCTGGCACTCCTGTGGGTAAGGAGCCGTGTGAAGCTGCCTGCCAATGCTGCAGCGCCCTGGCACCAGCAATGGCAAAAGCCGCTCTGGCTGAAAGGCGTCTTTTGCACTCGGGGTGAGACGGCTGTTTTAGAAAATGGCTTTTTTCAGTTCCTAATGCTATTTTTCTATGTGTTATCGTATTTTCAGAGCACTAATCCTTAATCGTTATGGAGAAGATCCTTTGTAAGACCTCACTTTGTATTTTTGCAGTGCCTTGTCTAATGGGCTCTCCTAAGTCTTTCCTGGTGTGCATTAACTTGGACTCGTTCTTGGCTTTGTAACTCAGGTGGTCACTGTATCTCTGTGGTTAAAACTCTCCTGTTTGTTGTTCCCACTTAATTTGGATGAATTAAATAGGCACTTTCATAAAGGTGCTACATTACCAGCTCCCTATAAAATAGACAGGCCTGCATGCTGAGCATTCTCTGGAGACAGTTGTCTTATTCAATTTGGTGTATGGAAAATAAGTTTTGGTCTGAAATCTCATATCTTTGCCCTGAATTCTTAGTTCTAAGACTACAAAGAAACTAGAAATCAAATTACTAACACAGATATTAAAAAACATGCTGTCAGTAGAGACAAATCAATACTTTGAAAACTAAAATAAAGACTCTTTTTAGTACTAGACAAGCCCTTCTAGATGGAGTTAAACATCTAGGCTCATGGGAAAAGACAAAGGGGATTCTAGGCAAATTTGGGAAATAAATATAGTTCAGCATTGAGGCCTTCCTATCTCCTTTTTCTCCTTCTCTCCTTACCCTTCATCCTAGTGTCTCATTTATTTAATAACTTTTCTCAAATACAAACTATGCATCATATACTGTTAGGCTCTAGAGATGTAACTTTAAATAAATCAAATACAATTCCTGCTCTCATAAAACTTATCACCCAATGGGAAATACAGGGAAAAGTAATGCAATATGGATTGGAGAAGGAAATGACAACCCACTCCAGGGTTCTTGCCTGGAGAATCCCAGGGACGGGGGAGCCTGGTGGGCTTCCGTCTATGGGGTCGCACAGAGTCGGACATGACTGAAGCGACTTAGCAGCAGCAGCAACAATGCAATATGGGCTTCTCAGTTGGCTCACTGGTAAAGAATCCACCCGCCTGTGAAGGAGACACAGGTTTGATCCCTGGTTAAGGAAGATTCCCTTGAATAGGAAATGGCAACCTACTCCAGTATTCTTGCTGGGAAAATCCCATGGACAGAGGAGCCTGGCAGGTTACAGTCCACAGGGTCCCAAAGAGTCAGACACAACTGGGCAATTGAGCGCGCACACACACAATGACAATGTAGCAAGCTCCATTCTTGATTTAAAGTGGTCATCAATCAAGCCCTGCCATGATTTGCTGTTTCCTGTCACTAGTAGGTTTGGATTTGCAAGGCTAGTATTAATACTTCTTCCTGGGCAGGATTCCTATGCCTTCAATTTGTGTTGTTGACAGTAGGGGAGACAATAGAGTCTGATCATGTCATGTATTCCAGCTGGCTTTCCCTCAGTCAAGTTTCTCAGAATATTTAGCACACAACTGAGTCAATTTTTGTATAAAAGAAGCTTTCACTAAACTAAAAACATAAATAAGAAGCTACTCATTAACACTGCTAATTATAAACAATATAAAATATTCTTAAAACTACATAAAATAAGGTCACACAAATAAGTTGGTACCTTCCATTACATGACTCTTTGATTGCTGTCACTACTTGTTTAATTTAATACAGTGTTGCCTCTCACACCCAAAATTTCTCCCTGTCTTAATTTTTAGAATTGGAAACACTTAGGCTATACTCATCTGATTGGACTTCCCTGGCAGCTCAGATGGTAAAGAAAACACCTCCAGTGCAGAAGACCTGGGTTCCATCCTTGGGTTGGGAAGATCCCCTGGAGGAGAGCATGGCAACACACTCCAGTATTCTTCCCTGGAGAATCCCCATGGACAGAGGAGCCTGGCGGGCTACAGCCCATGGGGTCCCAAACAGTCAGACACAACTGAGTGACTAAGCACATCTGATTGTGCTTTGGGGATATTAAGTGAAATCTTAACTTCTCAACGTGCTTTCTGAGATCAGACATAGATAGGATCTAACTTTTTAAACATCTTCTTCCTAATTACCTAGATAGAAACCCCATTTTCTCTCTCCTATCATCCCCCAAAACTATCTTTCTTTTCCCCCCCATCAGCTTTCCCACCTGAAGAATCCTCCTCCTTCACAGTTGCCCTCTCTTCCCAATTCTGGCCAGATTCATTGTGCCTCAGCTACAGTAAAAAGAACAGGAGGCTGATATTATATGAATGCAAGGAAATTACCTAGTGAGAATCTCTTCGAATCAGGAAAAACCATGACCTTGGATAAATCCTCCAGGTAATTCATTCTGCAATTCTTTCTGAACAGCCTATTTGTTTGAAGGGTGTTTTTATATAATAGCTTAAGATTAATATAATTTGTGTATTCACATTTTACTTTATCAAAGGATTATCTTTATTGATTGACTGTTAAAGGACATTTCCTACTTAAAAGAACTTGAGATGAATTGCACAAAAAGCCACATACACAATCAAACCATAAGACTAAAAAAAAAAAAAAAAGTAAAAAGAGAGAGAAAACTTGATACTATGACTCCCAGAACCAGCCCATCCTCCATCCCACTGTAATTTGAGGCAATCTAGACCATCTACAACATTGGATAGTATTTATCTGGTGTTGTATCACCCTCACCCTTTACCATACTATGAGTTCTTTGAGAATCAGAGATGTGTCTTAGCCAACTTTTGAATTCACAGAGCCTTGGCAAAATGCTGGATACAGGCTGGATTTTTAATAACAGTTTGTTGAATTTGCTCTGAATTTCTAAATTTCCACTCTACTTCTTTTAAGAGCTGTGCTTTTTTTTTTCTATTTAATATTTTAATATGTAAATATACTAAAATATCAGAACCATTTCAAAACACAGTTTTATGTGGTTTTGTTTCCTATAACATTAAGATGTTAGTATAAAAAGAATTAAGATATGATTCTTCCTTCAAGCAATTTGTATTTTTAAAGGCTGGAAGGGACTACTCTCTCTTTTCTGTATCCTCTGTCAGTTTTGCTGCCCCCTGAGTGTCCTGAAATAACCCCTACATCCACCAGACAACCTAAAAACATAGATGTGAGAAGAAATCATCTTTAAACCACTCTCACACCTGCCCTCCCCCGACTCTTGCCGCCATCATCCTTAACTCTTCTTAGATAGGAATGCTGCCACCTTTGCTACTACTCAGAAAATCATAATAAAGAATTTCTGATTTTTTAAGTCCAAAACACTTGCAGTCCCTCGTAGAGGATGGCTGACCACTGTCAAATAGTATTTGTAAATTTTACCACATACAATTTACCTTAGAGCCTTATCAACATTTTCTAGAAGATTCCAGATCACCAGAATAAAGTTATGTACCTTTAATTATACAGTTTCACTTTTGAAATGTAAAAAAAAAAAACTCAAGCTAATTACATAATTACTACTTATTATATTTATTGTTTACTAATTCAAACATCACTAGCATCTGTATTTTGCCAAGTATGTTATAAAATATCTTAATTCCCAATCCCTGATGATCTGTTTAAACTTTAAAACATCTTAAAATATTTCTATCCACCAAATCTTTATATTTTCTATTAAAACACTATTATTTATTTTGTGTCCATTTTTGATAGTGAATTTCCATGACATGGATCTTTGTCTGTTTTATGCTTTCATATCTTTCTAAGCTCCTAGACCAATGCCTGGCACAAAATGGTACTAATTAAATATTTCCTAAGAGAGGGCAACTGTGAAGAACAAGGATTCTTCAGGTGGGAAGGCTGGTGAAAAAAAAAAAAAGGTAGTTTTGGGGGATTACAGGAGAGAGAAAATGGGGTTTCTACCTAGGTAATTAGGAAGGAAATATTTTAAAAGTTGGATCCTATGTCTCCTATGTCCTTAGTTCAGTTCAGTTCAGTCACTCAGTTGTCTTCAACTCTTTGCGACCCCATGGACTGCAGCACGCCAGGCCTCCCTGTCCATCACCAACTCCCAAAGCTTGCTCAAACTCATGTCCTTCGAGTCAGTGATGCCATCCAACCGTCTCATCCTCTGTCATTCCCTCTCCTCCCGCCTTCAATCGTTCCAACCATCAGGGTCTTTTCCAAGGAGTCAGTTCTTTGCATCAGGTGGCCAAAGTATTGGAGCTTCAACTTCAGCATCAGCATCAGTCCTTCCAATGAATATTCAGGACTGATTTCCTTTAGGATTGGCTGGTTAGATCTCCTTGCAGTTTAAGGGACTCTCAAGAGTCTTCTCCAACACCACAGTTCAAAAGCATCAGTTCTTCAGCACTCAGTTTTCTTTATAGTCCAACTCTCACATCCATACATAACTACTGGAAAAACCATAGCTTTGACTAGACAGACCTTTGTTGGCAAAGTAATATCTCTGCCTTTTAATATGCTGCCTATGTTGGTCATAGCTTTTCTTTCAAGGAGCAAGCATCTTTTAATTTCATGGCTGTAGTCACCATCTACAGTGATTTTGGAGCCCCAAAAATAAAGTCACTGTTTCCATTGTTTCCCCACCTATTTGCCATGAAGTGATGGGACCAGATGCCATAATCTTCATTTTTTGAAACTTGAGTCTTTTTAAGCCAGCTTTTTCACTCTCCTTTTTCACTTTCATCAAGAGGCTCTTTAGTTCTTCTTCGCTTTCTGCCACAAGGGTGGTGTTATCTGGGTATCTGAGGTTATTGATATTTCTCCTGGCAATCTTTTTCCAGCTTGCACTTCATCCAGCCTGGCATTTCACATGATATACTCTGCATATAAGTTAAATAAGCAGGGTGACAACATACAGCCTTGACGTACTCCTTTCCCAATTTGGAACCAGCCTGTTGTTCCATGTCCTGTTCTAACTGTTGTTTTTGACCTACATACAGATTTCTCAGAAGGCAGGACAGGTGGTCTGGTGTTCCCATCTCTAAGAATGTTCAGTGTCTTATGTCCTACTCTTCCTCCTCTCATCACTATTTTCTTATCCTCAGCACTGGCTGGGGGGAAAAAAGGCAGCATCCTACCACTAAGCCTCCCATGGGCAGTTTCTTGAGGAGATCTTATTTATTTTTGTAAAATAATGAAACAAAACACAGAAAATTCTTGGTTATGAGTGAGAACACATAAGCAGCTGCATTCTGAGGTTCATCGTGTTAGCATGTTCCTGAAGGGAGAATCAGGCGAAGTAAGTAGAAACCCCAAGATAGACTTTCCGTTGCCCTCCGTCTAGTGTGTAGCCTTTTAAAATGACATTTGGTTGAAGAAACTAAATGAGAAAAGAATTTGGAAAAGGTTGAAGTAGAGGCAGAAGCATGATTGAGTGACCAGAAATTAAAACCTATGAAGTTGGAAGAACTTGGTCAGTTCAGTCAGGAAAAAGAGCACAACTGAAGAGAACAAATTGTTATAAATGAGGCTGGTTGGGCAAGATATTTGCAGGGTCCCCTGAAACCCAGTTCACATTGCTGGGGGATGGGGGAGGAGGATAAGCAGCTGGGAACTCATGTGCTGGGCAGAGCAATGGCCAAAGGATGTGGTGAACTCAACTTCATAGAGCAGACAAAATCTGTAATTGAGCAGGCAATGGTTTTATGATTCCAAGTAAGCCAATAACAAGAAGATGAGAGCAGCTTACACTTGAGCACTTTTAAAGTATTTTACGTGTGTTGTCTTATTTAATTCTTACAATTCTGTGAGGTAGATACTATAATTTCTCCACTTAACAAATAAAGAGACCAAGATGAAGAAACTAAATGGTTAGGTGACTTCCCCAAGCTCTTCCAGCTAGAAGGTGCTCAAGCCAAGCTCCCAATGCAGGTAGTTTAAGTCTGGAGATGTAGTCAGCCTCACAGGACACTCCACTCCATGCACAGTAGGATCAGTCAGCAGGGAATCCGGAGAGCGGGCCACAGGAGGGAAGAGGCAAGAGCTAGGCAGTAAGGTAGGGCACTGGGCCAGTGGATAAGGCTCAAGGTAGGCTGAAGACCCACAGAAGAACTGGAGAGTTAGGCCGGTAAACTGAGGCAGAAGCCAGCATGTTAGAGGAAGGACAGGCTCCAACAGAGAGGTCACACAGCACTCACATCTGGCACATGAGATACAACGTGCATGTGGTAGAACTCAATCCAGGCCCAGGAAATTAAGGCTAAGGCTACTTCCAGCCCTGGGCAAGACTGTGACAACGAAGAGGTTGATGCTGCAGCGGGGGCCTGGGGACATGGGCAGACCAGACACTGCTACCCCTCATGCAGTCCACCTGCCCATGCCTCAGAAACTGAAGATGACTTAAGAAGGGCCTGTCCTACCTTGAAATCCCAATGAAGACCTTGGTGATGCCATGAACTTTGTAGAAGGCACAATGAATTCAGTAAGGGCTAATCACAGAATTAAAGCAGAGCCCTGCACAGCTCCCCCCCACCCCAATATAAAACATTATATTTGTAGATAGGTGAGTGAATTGTTAAAGCTCAAAGAGCTTCCCCATTCATTCAGGATGAATCATCCCTTTGGAAAAACTCAATTACTTAGATCAAAGGCCCCTAGGATCATCTATAAAGCTTCTAGAATTTTCCCCTGGGCCCTGTCCCAAACTTAAAGGATCAGAATATCAAGTGGTAGGGCACAGGAAACTGTGGTTTCCTTAAGTGTCTTGGATAATTTTGGTGATCTGTGTGACTCATCTACATGAACCCATGCAAAACGCTGCCAACAGGAGTCCATTGATGGGAATATTCTCCAAGAGCTGCATCCTTCTGCCCTCTCTGATAGAAGTGCATGACACTGTCCTGCTCAGAGCACGGGTGTGAGGTTCTCATCCAATATTACCTGATCAGGTACTTTAGGGATCGGTTGGACGGAAGCAGGAACAGCCCTTCACTCAGGTGACAGGCCATCTTGCTTCAGACACTTCAGATGAAATGGAATAGGTGCAGATGGTAATGGAATAGGGTCTTAAGGCCAGAATCTTCAAACAAGAGGACTTGAGAATGACAAGATCAACCATGGATAAATAGGAAACAGATTACTAAGTGGTTAAAGGAAATGGAAGCAACGCCACAGTACTTCTCAGAGGCGTGTTTGGGCAGTGAGTGAGAGTGCCTCTTCCCTGAAGTTATGACACTTGTTCAGAGGAAATTATTAGGCCAATGGCTTGGTTCTCTTCCTAACACCTTCAACTTGTTCTGTCACCTTCCTTTGTACTCATCTGTGTGGAGGGCTCATTTTAAGCTCTGGTTTCTTTAAAGAATAATAGCTAATTTTTGCCAAACCTATAAACTGTTGGACTTTGTGCTAACCTGTTTATAAGCAATTTTATTTAATGAGCAACTTTAGGTTCCTAGGATGATTTGAGCTACAAAGAGGTCTCTGATGATTTTACTCTAAGAATGCAAAAGCTTCTTTATCTTATCTTCCAGTACCTATGGAGGTTTTCTATACAGTAGTTGGCAGGAAGGTATTCCCATCTCCATTTAGGGCAGCTTCACAGGAGATTTATTTAAATAACATCCCCCCCAAATTAAGAGAAGGTAAAAGATGAATTTACTGACACTAAGGTTAGGTCTTTCTTGGTGACCTGAGTGTCACGTACGCCAATTTTTTTCTATGTGAATAGCTGCTGTTTACATAATCAACTCAACTGGCTGTGTAGAGGCCAAAACAAACAGGAAGATGGCCACAAAGTCGGTGAGCTTTGTCATCGTCTGCTTTTCTTCTGTTATTTAAACACAGTCTAAATGCTAAACAGTAGAATGAATAATAAAAAGAAGTTGGACTTTCTTTAGGGGTTTAGTACAATGTGATTCTTTCCCCAAAGATGTTTTTAATGGATCCATGTCAAGAAGATAGGGGCAAGGTAGAAAGCATGAGCATAAGCTGGCCTTCTCAAGGTCTCCTCCAGTCAAGGAATGCAGTGATTATATCACATGCAGAAAAAAATCCAAGCTAATTTTTCCTTGGTGCCTAGGATATCTTCTTGGAATTTAAAAGGAGTGATATTGATGATTTGCACATATTCAAGGAAAGGACATGCCACTTTTCATGGAACTCTATTTTTGAGTAATGCATGGCCAAAAGACAAGCTGATCAAGATAAGCCTAATGAGGTGAGAAAAAAAAAAATGAGTAAAATCATAGAAAACCACATCAAGCATATTTCCAAACCAGCATTTCCTTCAGCCATGTGGTGACATTTTTCTCAGAATGCTGCCCTTGTAAAAATGGCTGACCCAAGATATAGCCTAAACTAGCCACTTCACCCTTCCCATGCCCAAACACCTTGGCTTTGAGCCAGACCCCCAAAGAGCAGGTAGAACTTACCATTCCAGACAGCTAAATATACTGAGAGAAATGGAATACCCAGTTTTTCCCAAGTCAAGCAGGACCTCAAAAAAAGCAAAACAAGACTTTGGATTTGTTGGATAATTTAGACAGCTGTAAGGATGACTCTTGCAGCATAATTAGTTCCCAGGAGCTAATAGCCGGTGGAAAGAAATATACAACCCTCTGAATTACTTGTTGTAATAGACAAGTCCAAACAATCCATAAAGAACCAGTGTCACATAATTGAAAAATAAAACATGTAAACAAGCTGGCAGCTTCTGTGAGCCTGACTTCCTGCCCATGCTCTCCACAGCAGCGTGAAAAATCTTGGATTTAAAGTCAGAGAGCCGGTTTAACACCCATCTCATTTTCGTTCTCTCAGTATCATTTCTCAGCCTTTCTCAGTATCGTTATCTGTAAAATGAGAATGATAACTACAGTGAGGATTAAGTAATAGTAAGAATAAATATGTGTACTATGTAAATGTTTGCTGGCATTAGGAAAACCTGCAGCCCTGTCCTCTTTTGCACCTACTTTTCAATCTCGCTCAGGATGAAGAAGATATGGTAGTGATAGAAAGAGATGTCTTTTGGACCAGGAAAAAAGTATCACTCTGTTATGTAAGATCTTCAGGCCTCTGTGCACTACATATTTCTTTTAACTTCATCAGTCTCCTAGTGAGTATATCCAAGATCCCTCAACTGACTCCATAGTTATATACGTAAATTAAACCATTTCTTATGCCCCCTCCAATACCAAATCCTTTGGGAACTCGTTGGGCATAAAGGGTGGATCAATGTGACTAAATTATTAGTCAGAGAACAAACATTCCAGGTAAGTAATGTTGTTTTCTCCCATAGATTAAATACATCCTCACCTGCAGCGAACTAATGGGCTCCAGGGATCTTTCTGTATATATTTAACCATGAGATACCTAAGTGGCAAAGTCAACAATAATCAGAGGGCAGGTACAAGGAACCAAGAACCTTTTTACAAATATTATTTTTCCTTAAGGGAAATGAGACACACCTTTAACATAACAGTTCTGTAACCTGAAACAAGAAGCAAAGAGATGTGGGGAGAGAAAGACTGGCCAGTAGGAATAGGATCTGTTAGAGCAAATCAGCTCAAACTCTAATCTTGGCAAGAAAAGAAATTCAGGAACACAGACAAATTTTTTTGAGCTTGGTGACCCAGGATAAAACCCTTGGACCCAACTTTGAACAATTTCTTCTCTCAGCCTACCAAATCTATACCCCAGTGGTTATTCCTTTGAGAGTCTATATATTTACTTCTTATTTTCCACTTCTACTTGTCTCTGCCATCTTACCGTCTCCTGACTTTATACTCAAGTGCCTGGTAACTAGCGTTTCAGAGTCTTCAAACCAAACTGCCCAAGTGACCGTTTTTGAACAGGTCTATATAGTCAGACTTTGGAACAAAATGCAAGGTGAGCTTTCTGTGGTCTACAGGTCTGAGCTCTTCTGCATGATAAGCAGTCCTTTATAATCTGACTCCACCCTACCAACCTGTCCTTACTTTCCAGTTAGACTGGCTTCCTCACCAATCTCCCATGAACACAGGCCACACACCCACACTGCTACATTGTGCCTTCCACTGCTACACACATGCCGCTCACTCTTGCATAAAACGCCCTGCTTCTCCAACTGCGTAATCCTAACCCTTCTCATTCTTCAGGACTTGGGTTTAGTTTCACATCCTCCACGAGGCCTTCTTTCACTCCTACAATACTCATTTAACATCTTCTCTGTACCACATAATCTATCATCTCACAAACCATCTGCTTATTGTTCACCACTTATTACATGAGCACTAGACTCATCTCGATAATTAGATAATAAATTAGGTCACAAAATGCTGGTCTTCATATCCGATATGACCCCAAGCACATTTTGTTTGACCCCTCACCTTTGCCTTTTCCCATTTTAATATTTTGGCACACCCTCACCACTATCTGTGGAATTTCCTCAGTGAAATCAATCTTCTGCCATCAGTCCCCAAATTATTGAACTTAGGAACAACAATATCAGAATATGAATTATTAGAGCTTCTAAATCTTGAGTGTAGGAGAACAGGCACTGCATGAATTAGGAAAAAAATCACTGAACAATGGTTTAAGAGATCCGGCTTCTAGGCATCACCCTGTCCCCAGCTCTGTGATCCTGGCTGAGCCACAGCGTTTTTGTAAAATGAAGGGGTTGCACTGGGTGACCTCTATGATCTCTTCCAGCTCTTTCCTTCTGTGATTACAAAGCTGCCAACAAGGTCTCAGAGCCCTATTTGGCCATGTCTGAAAGGCAGAAGGAAAGAGGTTCCTCTCCAGGAAATAGAAAAAACTCCAGTGCCTTCTCTTTATAATCAAAATATTAACATGTGGGGGAAATTTCATATCAAATTATTTCCATTTATTAGGTAGTATGGGGCTTCCCTGGTGACGCAGTGGTTAGGAATCTGCCTGCAGTGTAGGAAAGTGTCTGCAATATAGGAGACGCAGGTTCCATCCCTGGGTCAGGAAGATCCTCTGGAGAAGGACATGGCAAACCACTCCAGTGTTCTTGCCTGGGAAACCCCATGGACAGAGGAGCCTGGTGGGCTACAGTCCATGGGGTCGCAAGAGTCAGACACGACTTAGTGACTAAACCACCACCACCATTAGGTCGTATAAGAATTTTCAGGTCAAATACAAAACAGGTAACTGGTTGGTTTCCACTATTTGAAAGTTATAATGTATAGCTTGAATCAACTCAGTAATGGTGACTCTTGAATTTGGGTAATGATGAGGCTACATCAGGAAGCTACATGAAAATTTAACAGATACCCAGTTCAAGTTTGGAGAGGAAAGACTCTAAGGATACATGTTGAATGCCACAGAGTAGACCTACATAAAATCCTGAAAAACAAATATTTCTCCTATATTCTAGCCAAATGTATATTTTAAGAAATACTGACAAAATCTGCTATAAATCTTTGAGATCTTTTTTCTTTCCATTTCATCTTGAAAATGAGAGTTTTTAAGACAAAATAAAGAGAAAACAAACTATCATAAGGTACCTGTGAAAGATAATTTATAGAAAAATGCATAGAAGCAGGAGAGTTTTCCAAGGGGAGAGGAGTAGTCAAGAAGGAAATGAAGTTAAAAGGAGTTCTTCCATGGATGCTCATAAAGTAAGACTGGCAAATGTCTCACAAAATCAGTCATAGTATGATTCAGCTTCAGAGAGCGAGTGCATGCGTTCGTTTTTCATTCATTCACCTACCAAGGGCTTAGGTAATATGCGGGGCACTTGGAATATAATAAAGAGAAAGACACAGTGTCTGCCCCGAGAGTGGCATCATCAAGTGGAGAGACAACCAGGGTCTGCATCAGCTCTGTCTGTACCGAGGCTCACGGTGTGCTGGGCACTGTGCTGAGCGCACTGGCCCCAAGAGGCAGCTACCATTATTATCCCTCTAACACGGATGAAGAGACTAAGACTTGGGGAGTTTCCATTGCTTACCCCAGTGCTATGATCTGAACATTTCTGTCCCCCCACAAATTGATATGTTGAAATGGTAACCTCCATTACAATGGTATTAGAAGGCAGGGCCTGTGATTAGAATCCGATTGGTCCCCTTACAAAAGACCACAGAGAAACCCCTTACTTCTTCTCTGCCATATGAGGTTACGTGCAGGAAGGAACAATCTACGAGGAAATGGACCCTCACAGCATATCTGCCAATGCCTGAATCTTGGACTTCTCGGCCTTCAGAATTGTAAGAAAAATTCCTGTTGTTTATAAGCCACCCAGTTTATGGTATTCTATTAGAACAGCTGAAATGAACTAAGACAGCAAAAGCTACCCAGCTAGGAAGTAGCAAGTTGGGCTTTCAAACCCAGGTCAATCTACCTCCAAAGCCAGCACACTCCACCCCAGCCCCACACTGATGTGATGTGTGGGAACAGAGACAGGTGCAAACACTCTGGCCTCTGCTACTCACAGACATAGCCGTCCTCACCAAGGCATACCTCTGAACCTGCAACCAGCACAAATTCCAAAAGCTGGAATAAATGGTTGGGGATCGGATCTCTCACCAGAGCTCAAAAGAACTAGGTCTTTTTCTGTGGATTCACGGCCTCTGGCTTCAGCAGCATATGAAGCTGGTGTGTGTAAAGCTACCCAGGATGTGGTAAACTACAACTAGACCAAGGCCACAGCGGGACCAACACAAAACACTTCCCCTGCTTCAGATTCTCTGCTGATCTTTGAAAGACACACACACACTCCATTGCCACAGCAGTTCCCCCAGAGAGTAGTTTATTCAAAAAGTACCTTCTTCTTCCTACCAAAACAGAAATAATATTTTAAACATGTTTGAAAACTAAAAATAAATAGAATGCAAAAAAAAAAAAAGAAAAAAAAAACACAAAACCTCTTCCTGAAAGTTAAGACCCCAGGAGACTAGGGAAAAAAGACTCTGAATAGCTCAGTGGCTGTTTGGTCCTCCTAGGCTGACAGAGCAGCTGCCAAACTAAGAGGACCCAAGAGGAGCCTCTAAGGGTCACAGCCGCAAAGAACCGTAAAGCTCTGGGGGCCCTGGGGAGGATGCTTCAGGCTTAGTGGGACCATGGCCCCACCTGCTCTAACGCCAGCCTAAGGCCCTCATGGGAGACCTGTTTTGAATCATAACACAAGTGGAGAAGGGGTTTTGCTTATTTACCTTACGGTATCTTCTCCTCTTTTTTTTTTTTTTTTTTGGTTGGTTTTAATGTAGTATGCCATAAAATGTTCAGTGTCCTGTGAGGAGAAGACTTGCTTCACACAAAGGCAAAGGAAAGATTTTTGCCTGCAGTAAGGTGCTAGAAATACCTGACCCACCAGCATTGCCTTCTTTTCTCCAGGCCCCATTAAGGATGGAGT
This sequence comes from Cervus canadensis, assembly GCF_019320065.1. Taxonomy (NCBI): domain Eukaryota; kingdom Metazoa; phylum Chordata; class Mammalia; order Artiodactyla; family Cervidae; genus Cervus; species Cervus canadensis. The sequence continues at coordinate 14,921,187 of NC_057389.1, forward strand.
CCTAGATATGATGCAAGAGAACTTATGTAAGCCTCACAAGTCTTGAGATATTATTCATCATTTTTGGAGGAGGAAACAAAGTGGTGAGGCTCTGGACAATACCAAATAGTTTGCTGAGTTATCACACAACTAGTCAGTGGGGGCCAGAGCTAAAGGTCTCTCTGACCTCCGTGACCAGCAAGAGGATCCTTTCTGTGGAAAGCAAGCGGTGAGAAGAAATCATAAAGAGAAGAGTTTTAAAAATGGACATCTTAGCATTGAAACATGTATATTACCATATGGGAAACAGATCACCAGTCCAGGTTCGATGCATGAGACAGGGTGCTCGGGGCTGGTGCACTGGGATGACCCTGAGGGATGGGATGGGGAGGGAGGTGGGAGGGGGGTTCAGGATGGGGGACACATGTACACCCGTGGCTGATTCATGTCAATGTATGGCAAAAACCACTACAATATTGTAAAGTAATTAGCCTCCAATTAAAATAAATAATTTTTTTAAAAAGGACATCTTTATTGCTTGTTTAATTACCTGCTTATTTGAGTAGCAATTACATGTACGAAGAAAACATTTAAAGCTTTATAAAAAGGCATACAGTGAAATATAAGACTCCTTTTCAGTTCTCTCTCAGCTCCCCAGTTCCTTCAACAGAGTCAACTGCTGATAATCAAAATAGGTTGCACATACACAAATATACACATGTGTACATACGGCCTTTTTTTTTTAACATAAATAACATCATTGTCTATCCCTTCTTAGATACTCAGTATATCTTGGAAATTTTCCACAATGGTACATATAGACTTGCCTCATTTTTTTTAACAATTGGCAAAAGAATCTGCTGTATGGATGTGCGATCATTTAACTAGTTCCCCATTAAGTGGACATGTAGATGACTTCGAATCTTTTGCTATTGTAAACAATACTGTATAAATATATATTCACCCTTGAACACACGCCAGTATACTTTGGGGATACACGGTAAGAAGTAAAATCCCTCAGTCAAGAGTATCTGCATTTTAAATCCTGGTAGATGCAGAATCAAATTATAGCCTCCAAAAAAGTGAGCACCAATTGACAATCCTTAAAGTGTACACTTACACCTGCTGCCCACTGTCTCCAAAACACCGCTCCATCCCGTGCTGAAAAGAAGAGAGCACCCATATGTTCACCTGCTCCCTTTAAAAGTCACATACTTCCCTCAGAGAGAAGAGGGGAAACCGATTTGTTCAGGCCTGAGCATTAGATTCCCAGAGTAAAGGCAGATTTTTTTTTTTTTGGAGATTCTTAAACTGCAGAAGATGCTGACTAAAAGCGTCTGGTCCTCAACTAGATGATGCTGGCAAAGTAGGAACATCCCTGAAAATAAGCAATTGGCTGTGACTCATCAGCTCGATCCACCAGGGGACCGTCAGAGCCACACAAATCACCCCTGGGTATCCAGGTAACCCCACCAGCCTGCTACCTAAAATGGCCAGGTGAACTGGCAGCCAGGAAGAGAATGCCTGCCACAAGCGGGAGCTCTCAAAACCTACCTTCAGTCCCTGTTTCTTGGGGGAAAAGAGCATGAGGGAGGGACAATACACCAGAAACTTAAAAGTAAAGAGACACTGCTAGTACTGAACAACTTCCTAACTACTGAAATGAGGGGGAAATGGATATAAGTAGAAAATGGAATAGGCTATAGTTTATTTTCCAATATAAAGATCTTCTAGAGTGTATAAACCCCTAATGGATTTGCAACACTAATCTCTCCATCCAGTGAGGCAATGCAATCCAAGCTATAGGATCTGGGCCAGAACCCTGGGCTTCAAAGGCTAAGAGGATATGAGCCACACACTTTGTCTTCATTTTACTTATTTGAACCTGCTAAAAGTCTGGGTTTGACATCCTTTCAGGATGCATTACAAAATGTTCCTCTGCTACTCGGCAATCACCTTGCTGAAGTGTTGATTATCAATACCTGGGGAAAAGATCCTGATGGCACCATGGCCTGCAGAGGAAAGAGAGGAAGCGCAGCGGCTTAGAAGATCTTTGAGGGTGAACTGACATGGAAGGAAGTTTATCTCTGGAGGAAGTGATGAGGTCCCAAGAGTGGTCATATTAATGATTGTTCAAAGCTGGTCTTGATTTTTGAGCTTTTGCACAGATATGACGTAAACAAGTAAATATGCATTGCTAACACCACCTGTCAAAGATTTTTAAACCAGGTGGTTGCCCAATAGAGCTGAATATGTTAATCATTGAGGGAAGAAGCCGCCCCCGACACACACCCCCAGCAAGCAATGAATGCCTTCTAAATATTATTTGTGATTTTTCCCATTTAGCAATTAACAGCACATTGTCATGGAGGCATTGTTGGGAGTTGTTTGCCTCCTGCAGATGTATTCAGATACTTAAATGTAGGTTTCTAGGCTAGATACATATTATTATAAAAATTACAAGGCTGAAAAAAAACTATTTCAGATGGACTTGTTTCAGTTCATCGGATGTGGAGTAGTCTCCAGGTCAGCTTCACAGGCAATTGGAGGCTGCTGGATAAAATTTTCTGTTGCCCAGACCACATCCTGTCAGCAATAGATATAAGTTAACCTGATTTGCCACTGTTAGCTGTACTCCTCTGAAATCTCTCCAAATCAGTCACTAATTCACTTTCAAGTACCATCCATCACTATTCAGATGAGCTTCACTCTGTTCTCATTGATTGAGCCTGATTGACTGATTGATGGATTTCTTTATTAGTCTGTCAACTAGACAGACAAAAAATAATTTGGAACATTCATCTTCAAATTGCATTCCAGGGATCATTTAGCTCAATGTGGGTTTCTATGATTATCTCTCTTCCTCCATTCTGCTGAGCCTTTTCTCTATTAGGTACCTCTGATATAGAGAGAGTTTCCATGAGCAAGAATGAGCAAGAATCTAAGAAAAAATAGAAAGATGAAGAAAATTTAGAATCCTGACCAAAGGAAATAAGTAAGTTGAAGATCAAATTTCACCTAAGAAGACTGGTCTTCAAAGTTTCAGGTGGAATACATCTTTTTTTTAAATGCACATATACTCTTAGTTCTCTTATGTGATATACCTTGAGATGACTCTTGGAAAATGTAAGTAAAACCTCTGATAATAAAGCAATTCAATACCAAAATTGAATCTATCAACATGTTATGCTAAAGGATTTCTGCCCACTAAACTCAGAGAAAACTATCAATTATAGTAGTTACATGAGAGCTAAGCATATAACTGCTGAGCAAGTTGTCCTACAAATGGGAAATCCACAGGTCACCTAGAAGCTTTCCCTGCCCAACAACAGCCTTTAGAGATGCTATTTTTGCCTGCATGTCCTTTAAATTAAATTTTTATCTCAGAGAGGTTTTAACCAAAACGGATGGTAGGAATGTTTACTAAAATGAAAGCAGACCTCAATCAAATACGTCTGGACTAAACCACACAAATTATGTGAATTCAGTTGATTTAAGTAGTGGTGAGACTTGAGGTAATTGATAAGTGACTTAAAGAGATTACAAAAGGGTAGGGCTAACCATCTCATGTAGAACCTTCCCCAGAGGTCAATTCATCCATCAGGGTCCTCCTAGTATTTCACCTAAACTCACACAGGTAGGTAGGTATAGAACCAAGACAAAACTCAGGTATTCTAACTTCTTGTTAACATTTTGCAAATGAATGAGACTAAAGGAACCATTTTATAGGACTCTGAACAGTTTTCATTTTATAGGACTCTGAACAGTTTTCATTAACTCACATTAGATAATTAATGCAATTTTTAATAGACTTTATTTTTGGAGCTTATTTATTCCTACATTCATTTATTTCCTCTTTATTCTTCCACCTTGGTCTGAAAAGTGATCTGAGGTAGTTTATAGAGACACTTGTGATGCAGCAAGGTAAAGCATGCACATCAGTATAGCAGAAAAAAAATTTTCCAACACTTTAGGAATATTCATTTAGCACAGGAAAACACAGTTCCATTATAAGAAATTCTGACAATAGTTTTACTATTTAAGAATAATCTGCTAGCGCTATTCACAATAGCCAAGACACAGAAACAACCTAAATGTCCATCTACAGACAAATGGATAAAGATGTGTTGCATATATACAGTGGAATACTACTTAATCACAAAAAAAAGAACTAAATAATGCCATTTGCAGTAACATGAATGCATCTGAAGATTATCATATTAAGTGAAATAAGTCAGAAAGAGAAAGACAAATACCATATGATATCACCTACATGTGGAATCTAAAATATGACACAAATGGATCTATCTATGAAACAGAAACAGATTCACAGACATAGAGACAGACTTGTAATTGTTCTGGGGTTGGGAGAGGGATGGAGTGGGAGGTTGGGGTAAGCAGATGTAAACTTTTGTAAATAGAATGGATAAACAGCAAGGTCCTACTGTATAGCACAGAGAACTGTATTCAGTGTCCTCTGATAAACCATAATAGAAGGGAATGTAAAAGCAAAAAATAAAATAATCTGCTAGTTTATGAGGCTTTATTACTCTATTTTGTGATAAGACTCTTCTTATCCATGTGCATTTTCAGTTTTTTTAACCATTATATCCCTGAATGTCATTTCAGTTGCTACAGAAGCTTGAAATCCCCGACACATCGCTAACCCAAAAGCATACTCTAGATGAGTTCCAGCCAAGATATGAATGTTAAATGCATAAGTAGCTCCTCTACTAAAAAGTCAGTAGCTGACCCAAGGCCCCTGCCTCATGCAGGATGGGCTCTGACCTTCAAGTTGAGCAAAGAGTGACAGCTGCTGAGGGCTTCCAGAAGCCCTGGAGGGACCTGGCACGTTTTACATCTGGTTAAGTTCATGAAACTACGGTGATTAGCAGTAGGGCTTTGTTTAAAAATTGTTATAATTTAAGAATGCAACAGCGTATTTTTTTCCTCAGTCTTTGACTTTCTTTTGATGAGCTTACTTCTTAACCTTAGAAGACCAGAGAACAATATTTTTGCTGCCAGTAGATGGAATTGGTGCCATTGACAGCAATGTGAATAGTGTTTACAATCTGGGGTCATAATTTTGTCTTTATACTAAGTGCCTCAATTTAAAATTATAAATGATCATTCAGTTTTCAAGACCAAGTTCTAATACCACCTCTACTGAAGCCCCTAGACAGATTAGGCTCTGTGGTTTTTTGTTTCTGTGTTATACTATTCTCCACACCACATTGTAATCATGTAATTTGTGTGTCTTGTTTCCCTGACTATAAATTTCTAAAAGGCAAGAGACAGGGCTATTTGCCTTTTTTGATAGATAGTAGACATCCAATATGTGCTTAATGGGAAAGCAACTAAAACCACTTTGATAAAAGTCCATATGATGTTTTAAGCTGTTTTCTTTCAATCAGACTGCAGTAGGATCAGGAGATAATTCCATCAGAATCAGAGACTATCTTCTGGTGTAAGTCCAGGCTTTGGAGACAAGCTTCAAGGTCAGAGGAGAAGGCAGCTGGAATAGGTGAGAAAGACTAAAAATCAGTGTCTCCTTATTTCCTTATGACTTTTGTCTTCCTTATCAGCTGCTTGAAGCAATACAGAGTAATGTGGTAGACATCTGCTGTTTTTGTCCACACTGCTGCCTTTCCTCCTTCTTCTGGAAATACCATCCTGATTTTTCTTCGGAGGAACTGTTGAGATACAAGCAAGTGTGACTGCCAGTTTAGACGCCCTGCCCTCCAGCCAAGGGTGGGTACCTGGTTGGAGCAAAGCTGATCAGATTCCCATCTCCAGAATATGAATAAGGGACAAGAGCAGCAGCCCCTGCTTTCCAGACCCCCAGTGGCCACATTTTCTGGCCCTTCTAAGCCTCTTGCCTCGACTTTCCTCTTGCTTGTTTGAGCTTCCCTGCTTGCAATAAGCTACTTCTCTACTTCAATTCTGCTTACGTGATAGCAGCCAACAAATGGTAACTGACAGAAGCAGTAAATCGAAGATTCAAATTCTATCTGATTTACCCGAAAATCTAGCAAGAAAGAATAACCCTGGATATCTCCAATCTATCCCCAGATTCAGTCTACCTCACCCAGTCCAGGTAAATAATCTGAGAAATGCAAATCCTTCTTTCAAATATGCATCCTGTTCCTAAAGTAACCCAGCTCTTCCATTTACTCCCCAGGGCAGCCCCAACATACCATGTTCAGTGAAGCAACCCAGCCGGCTTGAAGACCCCTGCAGTACCCAACCTGAGCCTGCCAGGTGCTTGCTTAAATACCCACCTACTTTGCCACAAAAACATGGGCACTTTTTCATTATTATGAGATTCCCAAGTCAGCCATATGTCATTAGCATACTCCCAGTTTGTTGGTTCACCAGCAATCACAAATGGGGAGCCTGATTATATTACTTCTTATTTAACAAGTTTAGAATTCTTACTCTGTTCCAGGCATTTTCCAAAGTGTTTTAACTCATTTAATCCTTATAAACCACCCCTGTGAGATAAGAACAAACAGGATGAGGCATAAAGGTCTCTATCAGATTGCCCCAAGTGTCAAAGCCCATAAAGAGCAAAATTAGGATTCCAACCCTGTTCTAAGTCTGTGCTCTGAACCACCAAGCCATGCTTTGAGGATGATGAGTCTATTACATGGCCAATTAAACGGAAGGGCTAATCATATTTTAATCTGCAGCAGCTGACAGGGTCCATTGACATGGAAATAAGATTAGTCCCCACATGTCAAAAACCTAAAAACATCAAGTCAATTTAGCTTGCCCTCCAGGCCTCCTTCTTTCTTAAACTCCATGGACACAAGCCAAAACAATCCTATAGCATTTTCCATTCATGCTGAGAAAATTCTGACGCCTTGAGTGGAAGGTACCTTGCTTCTTTAACTGGCCTGAAACAGACATGTTAATTTTTCAGAAAGCTTGAAATGTAAATCTAGTCCTAAACTTTTACTCCCTGGTGTAATCCAGTGTTTCACCAGCTCTGGAGTGGAGGGAGATGTTACTGCACTTGTTCAATCACGCTTGCGTCCTCTTGTGACATGGGGCCCCTCCTCTCTCCCACAGGACCATTAAACCACTTTTAAACCAGGTAAGTAGGTGGTTTTTATCTTCTTGGTTATCAAATTGCAATTAAAGCTTATTACAAGCACGATAGTCTTATTGAATTATATATATATATTATATATATATATATAATATAATATATGATATATATATATCTTCCCTGGTGGCTCAGAGGGTAAAGTGTCTGCCTGCAAGGTGGGAGACCTGGGTTCAATCCCTGGGTCGGGAAGATCCCCTAGAGAAGGAAACAGCAACCCACTCTGGTACTATTGCCTGGAGAATCCCATGAATGGAGAAGCCTGGTGCAGGCTACAGTCCATGGGGTCTCAAAGAGTCGGACACGACTGAGTGACTTCACTTTCACTTTCACATATATACATATGTATGTATATATTTATTTTTTTATTTTTTTACTTTCCTTGAAATTTTAAGTTTTTCAGAAGCATATATAAAGCAAGAATTTGTATATTGAATATTTCAATTTACCTGTGAAGCCATAACTAATAACTTCTCCCACTGATCACTATAGTCCAAATAGATTTGGTTCCATGAACATTAAATACTCCATGCTATGCAGAACATTCTTGATATAACGACATAAAGTGTCAGCATCAATTTTTTTAATTTTTCTTCAATCAGGGTGAAATATAACTAAAGGTTAGTAGTGGGTATCTGTAGGAAGTAAAATCATAAGTGAATTCTAACTCCTTGTACTTTTCTAATTTTACATATCATCTATGAAAACATGTATTTCTTTTATAAATAAACAAAGCAGTGTTAGCAAGAATATTAAGCTTTAGGGGCTTAGCCAGTCAAGAATCAGCCTGCAATGCAGGAGACCCAGGTTCAATCCCTGGGTCAGGAAGATCCCCTGGAAAAGGGAATGGCAACCCACTCCAGTATCCTTGCCTGGGAATCCCATGGACAGAGGAGCCTGACAGGCTACAGTTCCTAAGGTCACAAAGAGTCAGACACGACTGAGAGACGAAGCGCACACATACCTTTATTATGCTTATAGTATCATATAGTATCACAGTTATACTGTGATAGGTACTTTTTTCTAATGTGTAATCAATAAGAAAAGTAAAATGAGCAGAACACCCTGCTATTTATTTTCAAAGTAATCGAGAAATAGGTAAAAAACTTTACTACAGTAAGTGAAAATTTTCATCCTAATTCCATAGGTATATTCAGACCCTAAAAGAATCCCTTTTCACCTAGGAAAGCAGTCGAGTGCCAGAGGGCCTAGAGATCTGCCTCCCAGCTGCCCAGGGATGGTTACATCACTTCCTGTGCCTCACTTAGTGTTCTCAGTTGTGAAATGGAGATAATAACGTCTAGTTCACAGGGCTCTGAAGGCACCTAGGACAGGTTGCGGCACAGAAGAGCCATCCATTACAGGTCCATTTACTCACTCAACAAAAGCTTACTACAGGCCTTCTCTGTGTCAGCATTTGCAAAGAATAGGGAAAAGTAAAATAGAGGACAAAGACGGTGTGTTTGAGCTTAGTCCTGTTCAACTCTTTGAGATCCCATGGACTGTGGCCGCCCTCCCCCCCCGACCCCCGCCCCCCACCGCCCCAGGCTCTCCTGTCCATGAAATTTTCCAGGCAGGAATACTGGAGTGGGTTGCCATTTCTTACTCCAGGGGATCTACCTGACTCAGGGATTGAACCCACGTCTCTTGCATCTCCTGCACTGGCAGGCCGATTCTTTATCACCTGGGAAGCCCAAAGACTTAGTGACTTCCCTCAAAGAGTTCATGATCCAGAAATGCAGATAAGGAATCAAACATTTATGAGACAATAGGGAAGAATTAGAAATCCTTGGAATCTTTATCAAACATTTTTAATTTCTCAGTTCAGTTCAGTCACTCAGTCGTGTCTGACTCTGTGGAACCCCATGGACTACAGCATGCCAGGCTTCCCTGTCCATCACCAACTCCCGGAGCTTGCTCAAACTCATGTCCATCGAGCCGGTGATGCCATCCAACCAGGTCATCCTCTGTCGTCCCCTTCTCCTCCTGCCATCAATATTTTTCCAGCATCAGGGTTTTTTCTAATGAGTCAGTTGTTTGCATCAAGTGGCCCAAGTATTGGAGCTGCAGCTTCATCATCTGTCCTTCCAATGAATATTCAGGGTTGATTTCTTTTAGGGTTGACAGGTTTGATCTCCTAGCTGTCCAAGGGACTCTCAATAGTCTTCTCCAGCACTACAGTTCAAAAGCATCAATTTCTACCAAACTTCAGTTCTACCATGGAGTTCCTATTTCTCCAGGTTGTGGAAACTGAATTTCAGTTGAATTGGGATTCTTCCATTTCTCAGGGGCAGGTTGGGAGTGGGTGAATAACAAGTCCAGGTATTTACTGAACTGTTCTCCATCTGGTCTTCAGGAGTTGGGCCATGTAGGTCAAACTGTTGATTCTGTCCATGTTCCCGGTCTAAAGTACCTTGGGGCCCAGCCCTGTTTAATCCCCTTGCCCCTTTACAGTACACAGGGCCATTCGGTGGCTCCCACACCACGCCGGGCCCCCAAGAGCTGCAGCAGAGCCAGGCTCAGCCCTTCCCCACCCATGCCCCTCTCTGATGGAGCACAGGGTGCCACCCTCCGCTCCCACACTTGGCCACACTGCTGAGCCTCCGCGAGCCCCCTCAGGCCTGGGCACCTGGGTCCTGTGCACGGCCAGGTCCACTCTGGGTTCTTCCCACCTCACTGGGCACTCTTGAGGGAAAGAAACGTGGTTTCCCTCTGGGCTCAGATTCTTCACGCCTCTGGGGCACTTCTGTCAGTCTCCCTAGTCCCGTGCTGAGCTCCGGGAGAGGGCCAGGCAGAGGGCTGCACCCCTGTGTCGGAGGCCACGGTGTGTCCTCACCCCTGGCATCCTCCTGTCCAGAGTGCTTTCTCCCTCCCTTCTGGAGCATGGGTGCTTTAGGTGCTCAGCATGTGTTCTCCTGGTGGTGGGTTTATTTATGTACACGTACCCTCTCACTCTCTGAAGGGCTCAGACTTTTGATTGACAGTTAAAATCCAAGAAAAGACTGTGTCATCTCATCCTTGATGCATCAAAGATGCAATACCAAGACTGAGTCTGGGATGACAAATAAAAGCTATCAGGTAATAATTAAAAACTCTTCAGTTCAGTTCAGTCGTGTCTGACTCTTTGCGACCCCATGGACTGCAGCACACCTGGCCTCCCTGTCCATCACCAACTCCCGGAGCTTATTCAAACTCATGTCCATTGAGTCAGTGATGCTATCCAACCACCTCATCCTCTGTCATCCCCTTCTCCTCCTGCCTTCAATTTTTCCCAGCATCGGGGTCTTTTCCAATGAGTCAGTTCTTCACATCAGGTGGCCAAAGCATTGGAGTTTCACCTTTGGCATCAGTCCTTCCAATGAATATTCAGGACTGATTTCCTTTAGGATGGACTGGTTGGATCTCCTTACCCCACCACATAATGCAGAGGCCAAGATAGTTCAAAGGGAGAGAGAGCCTAACTGAACTGGGGCACCCAGGGAGGGCTTCACAGTGAAAACCCAGCCGGAGCTAAGTCCAAGAGGGTGAGTCAGGGCTCAGCTACATAGTCAGATGGGGGAAGGCCATTCCACACAGAGGGAACAACATGTGCGAAGTGACACTGTTTATGAGTCAGGTTTTAAACTTCTATCTCATAATTGCCTAAGTCACATAAATCATATCTCATTTTAAGACTGGAATAAGCACAGACAAAATTGTTTGAGCTGGAAGTTACTTTAGGAATCATTTGTCTAATCCCTGCATATAACTGGCAAGGACACTGGGGCCCAAAATGATGACTTTCAACCCAACGTTCAAAAACAAATGAGACTAAATTCAACCTCCTGCGTCTACCTGAGAGTAAGCAGGAACCCTTACTCTCAATTTACCTTCCCAACCATCTTCTTTGAGCCAAAGTTAAGCATCAATTATGTCAATACTTATGACAAGCTTAGAAGTGAGTTCTTCTTTATCAAAGTTGAGGGGAATAAAGGTATTCTCCAGTTCTAAAAGATAAGGTTCTGGCTTCCAAGAAATGATCCCAACAAGAAAATTTATAGAGAACATTTTTTATGCTGATGTCAGAATGCTGCACTTGTATTAGCACCCTTAACATGTATATCTCCAATATCTCTTTATTTACACCAATTTTACAGATGAGGAAACTAAGGTACAGATAGTTAAGTAACTTGTCCCTAGGTTAGTAAGTGGTAGGCAGGTAGTGGATAGTAAAAGTCTAGAATTCATGCTTTAATCACTACAATATCACATTTATCTTCATGTGATTATTCAGCATGCAAATATATTTACAAACATACGTGCACAAACACACAAGTCTTTACAATGCATTAGGGTTTGTTTTTTAAAAGACTAGAAATAACCTAAGCACCTATTAGTAGGGGGCTAATTTAATAAATCACAACACATCCTCATCATACAGCCAGTAAAAAGAATGGGATAAAACTATGTGTGCCGACACACAGCAGTTTCCAAGAAGCAAAACATATAGTTAAGTTAAAGGTAAAAAAATAAGAGTAAACACAAGGTGTATACAGTATTTCCTATTTGGGTTTTTAAGGGGAACTATACAAATAATATTTAAGTTTGATTATATAGAGAGTGTTTCTGTAGGGCACAAGCAAGAAATTAGTAATGGTCGCTTCTGAGAAAAGGAGAGACAAAGGAACTGGGGTTGTAGAATGGGAAGGAAATTTGTTTTTGACTGTACACCTTTTTCTAATGCTTGCATTTTTACCATGTACAAATAAGATTTATTCAGATCCTACAAGCTAATTGAATTTTTTTTAATGATCAATGGGATTCCTTAAATCCTAAAATAACTATTCAAGTTTAAGTTTTCAAACACTCAAATTATCGTGTTTGTATTTATCCACAAAACAGCGCTTTGAAAAGACTAGCCTTTTTAACTCCTTGCCAGGATATTGATTCATTTCTGACTCATAAAAGAAAACAAAGAAATAGCCAGATGTGTAACTAGCCTGATGCCAGTTGGTATGTGGGAGCTTAGGGCAAGGGACGTGGGTAGGGAATGAAGGGAAGGGGAGGGGAGGAGGGGAAGCACCCAAGGGGTAATTCCTAGTGCTGTTGAGATGTCTGCATCAGGAAGCTCCGTTCCTATCATTCATGACTGAGACTCACACTTCAGAATGCACGAGTTACAAGACATAAAAATGCTCTTCTTAAGTGGACTCTTAAAACCACATGCTGCCATCAATACCCACAAGGCAAATCATGCTTCAAGACTGGCCCTGATATGAAATGCCCCATCTCCTCCCACACTGTTCTTTTGCTTGTTTATTTCATTTTGTTCTATATCTACTGATTAGATTTTTATAAGCTCAATCAAGTGTTCCTGAAATTTTATTAATACCTCTGTATTTAACACACATCAAGTTCCCCTTAGTTAAGAGGATATGTATTTGGGTAGAGGTTGGAGTGACCTGAGGGAGAAAGAGAGTGTAGGGACTGAACGTTTACATCCCCTCAAAATTCGTGGGTTGAAGCCATAACCTTCGATGTGGTAATACTGGAAATGGAGCCTGTGGGAGGTACCTAGGGTGGGATGAGGTCATAAGGGTGGAGCTCTATGATGGGATTAATGCCTGTATAAGAAGAGTCACCAGAGGTGTCTCTCTCAGAGGACACAGTGAGCAAGTGGAATAGTTTCTCATGGTACAAACAGTTACTGCAGTTAACATGCAGGGCGATGGTTTCAGATAAATCTCACCTAAGAAAAAAGTGTTCTAATGTTCCTGGCCTGAAGATCACTTTAGAATAGACAGTCAAGTGTCCAGAGATCAAACTGTACTGTTCCTTAGAAAAGGTATTAAACAGGAAAAAATAAGCTGTTGAACTGTCATAGACAGTGCACATTCAAATAAATACAACAGGCAAAAGCTATAAAAGAAAATCCACAAAGGAAAATGTTCATTCCAGTAATAATCAAAGAAATGCAAATTAAAACAAAGAAATGATAATAATATCCAACATACGTAACACTGTCGAGGATGTCATATAGTCATGTTACATAAACAATTCAGAAAACAACATGTTATGTTATACAGCAAGAACCATAAAGATGTTTATAATCGCAATCATTTGTGGGAATTTAATTATGAGAAAAAAATTGAACACTAATAAAATAAATACCTACAAACAAGAAGATTCTCAATGCAATGTTATCTATAACACACATCTAATTGCCAAAATATAAGCTATCTAAAGGTAGAACAGTAGAAGTTAGCAAATTAAGATAGATAATATGAAATATTATGCAATCATTTAAAATAGTAACTGTTAATATGATTAAAAAAACAAAATTTTAATAGTGAGAGACAGAATATTATATTTAGAAAGCATAATATAAAGTAGTGTGGTTAAAAATATAAAACATATAGGCCTATGAAAAGAACTATAGAAACTATTAAGCAAAAATATGTATCATTAAATGGGGAAATGTGATTATGAACTGTCTTTAAATGTGTGTTTGTATTATTGGTGACCTTTATTAAAAATCACAGGGATTTATGATTCAAAAGTTTCTAAGTGTAATCTAAATACAAAGGAAAAAACAGCCTACTTTCCAAAACACAAGCTTCAATTACTGAATTTGATATTTATTTCTTTCTTTTTCCTTTGTCTTAAAGAATTCATTGAATATTTTTATGGTACAGTAAATTCTCATGACATGGCATATGCTTTCAACCACAGAGACTGACTTCCTAAAACCCTGCTCTAAATTCTGTAGCTACTAATTACTTAACTTCAGCAACCCATTATGGTAAGGATGGCTCCAAAGTTGTTTTCCTCACCAAAATGTTGGCTTTGATCGCTGTCTTTTAATTACACAACGAAGGACTTGAGGGTCCAACCCCAGAGCCCAAACCCTTCGTCTTATCAAGAAATGCCTTTTTATTCAGAAGAAAGAGTATAAATTCCAACCATTCTACTCCTTCTTAATATTTGCTTTTGTTGCCTACGGGAAAGGAAAGGGACGTGTGTTTTCACTTTATACTTATGACTTTTCATCATCTGATCTTTAGAGCAATATGTTTATAGCAGGGATGCTGAATAACACTAAAGACAGGCTCAGCTCTGAACAGAAAGGTGACAGTCTGACACAAACTTCTTTGACATTTTTCTTTACATTTTTATTCTCAGCGTTTTGCCTCAGGGTTCAAATTTGTGGTTTCCAACTCTGAAAAAGTAATCCTGGAACAGCTGGCCCTATAGTGAAAACAAACCATCCTGACCTAGGGCGTGGTTCCCCAGAAAGAGACGAGCTACCCAGCGCACAGTGGACGTTCAGTCTCGAGCTGGGGAAGGAACAGGGCGCCCAGACAGCGTCACTTCTTGCAAGACAGGAAGGTGAGAAGCCAGTGAGAGAAATAAGATGAAGTTCCAGTCCCTCTTAGCCTGTTTTCAACATAGATGTTCAAACCAAGCAGATTTAATGTGACAAACTCCTAAGAGGAAAAAAAATTCTTTTTAAAAGTTTTGTTCACACAGAAGTGAGACAGTGTTTCATTCACTCACCTTGAAGGGATCCTTTAACCCATGAAATAAACATTCAGGCACTTGCCCAGAGGATAAAGCAATCTGGTAGTGGGTTTAAAAGCAATCCTTCCAAAAACCAATAGCTCTCTGCCTCTTCCACATGGCTCAAAATCTTCCCCTTTGCCTAGTAAAACTCGATACTTTGAAAATTTATTTCTTCTTCTTTTCCATATTTTTTTCTTTAGGTTGAATGGTAATTGCTTTTATTCTCTTGGCTTGGTCAATTAGTTAGCTGCTCGTGGAAGTAGAATGCATGCAGAACTGGAAATCTGAAAAACTGTGTTCAAGTCCCTATTCAGTCACTAAGTATGTAATTATTGACAAGCCAAATACTTCTTTAGGCTTTTATTTCCTCTTCTGTAAGATAAGAAGGGTGGATTGCATGATTGCTAGGATACCATCAAACTTAAAATGTTCTGTAACTAAGAGGAAAAAATATAGATGATGCCAAGAAATCCTGGAGGAAATTTAAAACTTTAAATTTTGTCAACTTTAAAAGCAGACAAAAAGTATAGCAGAGGTGAGGCAAACCTTACATTTCATCTTCTCCTGACTTGATTTCTCAGAATTGAATTATCTCATGGAAGGTACTACTCAGACCTAAAAGACATATAGATCCAAACAAAGCTCTAAAAATAAAAGATTAACTTATGTTAAGAAGAGGTGACTAGGAGCCAGTGAAGAAATTCCTGCAGTAAGAATTTCTTACATTCTTTAAGACCAAAGCAAACAAGTAGAAAGGAAAAATTCAGGTGCCCATTTCAGTGCAGTTTTTCTTCCTGGCAGATCACTTTTTAGGGATTAGTGTTCATTTCCCCAATTCTGCAGCCTAAAGGAAAAACTACCCTAAGCCAATTTATTTTCTAACTCTGCACTGGTTTATCACCATGGAGGGCTAAATCACAGTCAAGTTAGAACTGAGGAATATGCAACTGATATAAAGTGAGAGTAAGCATAGCATAATCCAGAAATAATTTCCAAATCCTACACTATTAAACAGTTTCAACTCCCATCTTATTCACAAAACTTTTCCTCCTAGAAATAATAGTAAGTCATTAAGTTTGCTGGTGTGATCCCTGTGCTTTTTTCTCTTTCATCTCAGAACCACGGTACTGAGAGTTAAACCTATGTCCTCTCACTGGCCATTTTATATAGTCGTCAATTCGTTGGTAGCAAGCAACAGAAAATATCCATATATAACCCCATGGATTATAGCCTGCCAGTCTCCTCTGTCCATGGGATTGCCCAGGCTCCTACTGGAGTGGGTTGCCATTTCCTTCTCCTGGGGATCTTCCCAACTCAGGGATCGAACCCAAGTCTCCTGCACCAGGACCGGATGGCTTAAACAATAGGAATTTACTTTTCAGAGTCTGGAGTCTGAGAAGTCCAAGATCTTCATTTCCTAGGTGAAGGCTCTCTTCCTGGCCTGCAGACAGTCACCACCTCACTATGTCCTCACAGGGCAGGGAGAGAAGAAAGCAAGCTCTCTGGTGTTTCTTCTTATGAAGACACTAATCTCATCATGGAAGTCTCGCCTTTATGACGTGTGTTTTCTTAGAGTGTGCCAGGAGCGGTTTCAGATGTTTTTATGCATGATCTTGCATGTATACATGCGTGTTCAGTCATGTCTGACTCTCTGCAACCCCACAGCTGTAGCCCACCAGGCTCCTCTGTCCATAGGATTGCCCCAGCAAGAATACTGGAGTGAGCATTATCAGAGAAATGCAAATCAAAACCACAGTGAGGTACCATCTCACGCCCATCAGAATGGCTGCCATCAAAATCTACAAACAATAAATGCTGGAGAGGGTGTGGAGAAAAGGGAACCCTCTTACACTGTTGGTGGGAATGCAAACTAGTACAGCCACTATGGAGAATAGTGTGGTGTTTCCTTAAAAAACTGGAAATAGAACTGCCATATGGCCCAGCAATCCCACCCCTGGGCATACACACCGAGGAAACCAGAACTGAAAGAGACACGTGCACCCCAGTGTTCATCACAGCACTGTTTACAACAGCTAGGACAGGGAAGCAGCCTAGATGTCCATCAGCAGATAAATGGATAAGGAAGTTGTGGTACATATACATATACAATGGAATATTATTCACCTATAAAAAAGAATGCATTTGAGTCAGTTCTAATGAGGTGGATGAAACTGGAGCCTATTATACAGAGTGAAGTAAGTCAGAAAGAGAACAACAATATAGTACATTAATGCACATATATGGAATTTAGAAAGATGGTAACAACGACCCTATATGCAAGATAGCAAAAGAGACACAGATGTAAAGAACAGACTTTTGGACTATGTGGGAGAAGGTGAGGGTGGGATGATTTGAGAGAATAGCATTGAAACATGTATATTACCATATGTGAAATAGATGACCAGTGCATGAATTTGATGCATGAAACAGGCACTCAAAGCTGGTGCCCTGGGACAACCCAGAGAGATGGGGTGAGGAAGGAGATGGGAGGGGGGTTCAGGATGGAGGACACATGCGCACCCATGGCAAAAACCACCACAATATTGTAAAGTAATTAGCCTCCAATTAAAATAAATAAATTAACTAAAAAAAAAAAAGAATACTGGAGTGACTTGCCATTTCCTCCTCCAGGGGATCTTCCCGACCCAGGGATTGAACCCATGTCTCCTACATTGCAGGTGGATTCTTTACCACTGAGCTGTCAAGGAAGCCTTTTATGACTTTACTGAAACTTAATTATCTCCCAAAGGCCCCACCTCCCAACTCAATCACACCAGAGGTCAGAGCATCAGTATACGAATTTGAGGAGCACAATTCAGCCCAGAGAACTACACAACCTATGGAAGAAATAAGTTTATTAAAAGACACTGGATAGCTCACAGAAACGAAAACAATTCTAAAGAACCAGCAAGGTAGCTCAGGGTGGGTAGGCAACAGGGGTCAACAGTTAGTTCATTCATGGTGTTAATACCAGAAAGAATTAGTTCTAACAAAGTTTTCAGTCTTCCAGTCTCTCCATGCAAGATTCAAAGAAATCAAAGAGGATGTGATTATCCTAGCTTTAGTCCTGAGGCAGGGTAACTTGATTAATACCTATGAGGACACATCATAGAATAGACTGGGGCAGCAGATAGGAAGAGGAGAACTAATTCTCCAGAAAAGAGAGAAATGAATACAAGTAGCCGAAGAGCAACAAATATCCAGTGCTCTCTGTTAAGTAAAGACTTACAAGAAACCTGGGTTTCAATGCTGGCTCATTAACTGGTCATTTTAGGCAAATTTATTAGACATACCAAACCTCAGGTTTTGCATCATGCAAAGGGAAAAAGTAATATCTGTCTAATGGCAACACTGTGTTGACTAAGTTATTCACAGAGCAACTAAGGTGTCAAATCCTCAGTAAACGTTCGATCCCTTCCTTCTCATTCTTAAGCATGGCAGGAGAGCTGCTGATTCAGTTTCAGTCTGTACACACACGTTGCTGCTGCCGCTTAATCACTCAGTTGTGTCCAACTCGTTGTGACCCCATGAACTATAGCCCCCCAGACTCCTCTGTCCATGGCATTTTTCAGGCAAGGATACTGGAGTGAGTTGCCATTTCCTTCTCCAGGAGATCTTCCCAACCCAGGGATCAAACTTGGGTCTCCGGCTTGGCAGGTAGATTCTTCACCACTGAGCCACCTGGGAAGCCAGGTTATTTTTTAAATTACAAAATAAAATACAACTTGTACTATGTGGACATGTTACACTGTTGCAAGTGTTTTGCATATTAGCCAATTGTGTGACATCAAAGGGATAACAGGCTGAGTCAGACTTAAATGAATAACTTTTGGTAAATCTCGGATTAAGGTAAGAAGGTCAAGCTTTGACCTCTGAGGCATGGAGAATAAACATTCTCAGTGACAATATTGCTCATCATTTCTGAGTCAAAAATGAGCCTTCTGTTTGCTAAACACAACAGACATGTTCCCTATTAAAGCTTCCAGCCAAGTGGCTCAGATCCAGGATTTTAACTGGGATTTCTGATCTTTGAATTCTTGAAATTATATACGAAATTGAGTGTGTGTCCGCATGTGCTCATGCATACATGTAGGTTGAAAACCACTGCTTCAATCAAAGAGAGAGCAAATAAACCCCTATGAGCCACTCCAAAGAGCAACAGCCACTTGCAAATTCTCTTCCCTTAAAAGAGTGGATATATGTAAAAGTATGACTGTGGTATAGCAAGAAATGAACATAACATTGTAAAGCAACTATACTCTAATAAAACATCACTTAAAATTGGAAATTTAAATTTTAAACCAATATAAATTAATTAATTAAAAATTATAAAAACAAATTTTTCTTCCCTTTCAGATGGTCTCAAATATTCATGATCCTACAATGTATCCCACTAACATTTACAACAAAAGGAGCAACAAGTGCCTAATACACCAGAAAGTAAACATTTATGTCAGAGACAATGCTTATTAACTTCAACATTTAGCAGTGGAACTTGTTGCAATAAATGTCTTCCCTGAAACTCAGTATGTAAAACAGATTTTCTAGACAAATAGGTTCTACAGGCAGTTTATGTCTTCACAGAAAAGACTTCTCTTGTTTCTCGGAAAACCTGAAGCATCCACTGTTGTTGTTCAGTCACTAAGTGGTGTCTGACTCTTTGCAACCCCATGGACTGCAGCACACCAGGCTTCCTTGTCCTTCACTATCTCCTGGAGTTTGCTCAAACCTGTGTCCATTGAGTCGGCGATACCATCCAACCATCTCATCCTCTGTTGTCCCCTTCTCCTCCTGCCCTCAATCTTTCCCAGCATCAGGGTCTCTTCCAATGAGTCAGCTGTTTACATCAGGTGGCCAAAGTATTTGAGCTTCAACGACAGCATCAGTCCTTCCAATGAATATTTAGGGTTGATTTCCTTTAGTATTGATTGGTTGGATCTCCTTGCAGTTCAAGGGACTCTCAAGAGTCTTCTCCAGCACCACAATTTGAAAGCATCAGTTCTTCAGCACTCAGACTTCTTTATAGTCCAACTCTCACATCCATACATGACTACTGGAAAAACCATAGCTTTGACTATACAGACCTTTGTTTGCAAAGTAATGTCTCTGCTTTTATTATGCTGTCTAGGTTTGTCATAGCTTTTCTTCCAAGGAGCAAGAATCTTAATTTCGTGACTGCAGTCACCTTCCACAGTGATTTTGGAGCCCAAGAAAATAAAATCTCTCACTCTCTACACTTTTTCCCTTTCTATTTGCCATGAAGTGATAGGACCAGATGCCATGATCTTAGTTTTTTGAATGTTGAATTAAGTCAGCTTTTTCACTCTCCTCTTTCACCCTCATCAAGAAGTTCTTCAGTTCCTCTTCGTGAAGCACCCGTGAGGGTCCCTAGAGTCACTAAGAAGACTTTAGATTGCTAAGATACTTGTGAGTGGCCCTTTGCAGAAGCACATTCTCTAACCTCAGCTGCAGTGTATCTCTAGCTGGCTCCTTTCACTTCCCTGCAAAGGCTGTCTCAAAATTTCTCACTCAAGTTTTATGAACTTCCCCACCCCTGCATTCCCTGGAGAGTGTATGGACCCCTTCACCAAGAGGGTCAAGCCCCAATGATGCAATTGCTGAGATTTCTTTCCTCAAGTGCTCTATATCCCCACTCATTCTAAGCTCATTGTCTGTTATCTTAGTGTTTTCCCCACTTCAGGCAATCAAATATCACCTTCATAATTTTTGCCAAATCATATTTTTGCCATATCTATAAATAGTATTACTTAACAGTGTTTTTTATATCAATTCATTTTATTTCCTTACATACTCTTACTCATAAACATTTAAGCTTTTTGCATTAAAGCATTTTAATGGAAATTTTCAAACATATACAAAAATAGAGAATAACATAAGGAGCCCCTTGGTACTCCTCAGCTTCAACAATTATCACTCCATAACCAGTCATTTCTCCATTTATACCAAACCCCATCCCAAATATTTTTAATCAAATTCCAGTCATCATATCATTGTACCAATAAATACACCAGTGTTGGCCTCTGAACGGTGAGGAACTTCTTTAGGTATACTTCTTTGTAAAATTAGCAGATCAGAGAAAAGGGCAGGTACAAAGTACAAAAGTACATAGTCTGGAGAGAAAAAAAAAAAATTGCATCCAAAGTGAGAGAAGGGATAGAAATGAGAGAGAGAGGCAGAGAAAAGTAGGGCAAAGGCTGGCCAGGAAAGTCTCCAAACACTGAGACCAACTCCAGTGCCAAGAAAATGGTGCGTGTAGGTGAAGGCTCCAGTACGTGAAGTGCTGGCAGAATCTGGGGCAAACGGGAGTCCCACCAGTGGATGGGAAGCACACTCAGAGTGAGTTAGGGAACCAGGTCGGGCCTAGGGACCAATATGGGATGCTAGATGAGGGACCCTGCAACTGAAGAAACACTAAAGGGAAACAGGACGGACTGGAGACACAGAGGAACAAAGTAGGAGCTGACAGAACAGTGAGGCTGGGAAAGGCATAGCTGGGGGCTGAGATTCAAATGGGATCCTGGTTGAGGGGAGGTTCTGTTAGTAGGAAAAGTACGGTTAGCTGGTCTTGAAAGGGGACACTGGAAGGATTAAGAGAAGGAAATTTGAGGACCAGATGGGGACAAAGGGATGAAAGCTGTATATTGGATAGCTAAAGAAAGGTATAGGATATATGAGTGTTCGCCTTTAAACTCGTTATGGTCTTGGCCCAAAGTAAAAGAACTTCCACATATCACCAATGAATTCCTAACTGAGAGACCCAGTGACTCTTAACCCTCACTCTATTCATTTCTCTGATCAAGCATTTCACTCTCTTGAGCACCGTCTTCTTCCTGTGCACCTTTGAGCTCTATGACCCAGTAATTTTCTGTCTTTAGATTCTCATTCTACCTCTCAAAATCTTTGAGTTGGGTCTTCCTTCTCCCTTATCTGCCCTTCAGAGGCAACATTCACCAGGGTTATGCACCTCCCAATCAACCCTGTCCATTCCCACATCTGTATGCTCACATGCATGCTCAGTTGTGTATGAATTTCTGACCCCAGGGGCTATAGCCCCCCGACCCCCGGTTTCCCTGTCCATGGAGTTTCCCAAGCAAGAATGCTGGAGTGGGTTGCCATTTCCTACTCCAGGGGATCTTCCCAACCCAGGGACTGACCCCGCATCTCTTGAATCTCCTGCACTCACAGGTGCCCCCACATCTGTATACTGGTTCCCAGATACACATCTCTAGCTGTACTGATGATTTTGAGCCTGGGACCCAAGTTTCTAACTGCTTTGTGTATAACTGTCATCACACTGTTATGCTGCACATATCTTAAATTCAATCTGTTTGAAGACAAACTAAGTTTTGTAGCTCTCCAAACATATTCCTCCTTCCAGTCCCCTGATCTTAGTCACAGTATCTCTAATCACTAAGTGAGAAACCTTGGAATCAGTTCTGAGTCCTCCCTCTCCTTTTCCACCTGGAGTAGGCACGTTGGTGACCACCAGCATCTTTTGATCATCCATTCCAAATTTGAGAAACTCCTCAAATCCTCAAAAGTAGAAAAGGCTGAATGCCCATTTCCCTGTCTCCCTTGTAACCAGGATACAAGCTTCTGACCAGTGAGGAAGGAGGCCAGAGCTGCACAGTGTCTGCTTTCATGAGGTTGAAGGTAGAGCTATGCAGTTCGGAGCAGGCGGCGGTGGAGGTTCTGGAATCCCGTGCCCAGGATCAGTGATCATCTGTGGTGTGACACATAGTGGACTCTTCACTGGAGCAACCCCACGGTGCGGTGCAAGCATGGTTCCTGGCTGCATGGCTCCCAATGCTGACTCTCTGGACCTCTTGAAAATCTCATGACCTAGGAACCATATCGTCATAATTCTTTTTCTACTTCAATTAGCTGAGGGTATACCTTTGCATGCAACTAATACCTAAGTTGCTCCACTTTCCCAAAATCAGTTACTAACCAGTCTCCTAGACTTACTGAATGCTAATCTAATGTGAAGCCCCTCCTTCCTCTTCCCAGCGCCTCTACCTTGGTTCTGGCTTTATCACCTGCATAGACTCCTGGCCCCCTTGCTTCAGCACACGTTGCAATGTATATACACTTGTTCACATCTCCATCATCTGAGCCTTAAAGATACCTCCATGATAGCACTGACCCCACTCCTTTGGAGTCATTTGTTTGAATCATTTGTCCTGGTCTATCAGGTTGCTATTAAAAAACATACCACAGATTGGACAGCTTACAAACAATAGACATTTATTCATCCTAGTTCTGGAGACTTCTAGTCCGAGATCAAGGGACCAGCATGGTTGGGTGAGGGCCCTCTTCTGAGCTGCAGGCTTTTCATTGTATCCACACATGATCTATGGATCTCTTTTATCAGAGCACTAACCTCGTTTAGAGGTTCTACTGTCATAACCTGATCACCTCCCACAGGCCCCACCTCCTAATATTGTCACACTGGGCATTAGAATTTCATCATATGAATTTGGATGTGGGGAAATACAAAAATTCAGATTATAACAATTACTGTTTTTCCCATTAGACTGGGTGTTAAGGCATTATGGCTTAGTGGAAACAGCACAGGTTTTGATGTCAGGCAGTCAGTGGCTGAACCTCAACTTACTAGCTGTGAAATTCTGAGAAATTCATTTAATCTCTCTAATGTTCAGTTTCCTTACATAACAAGAGTGATCGCTTTTGTTGTTGTTGCTATTCATTCACTAAAACATGTGTGACTCTCTGCAACCCCATGGAGTACAGCATACCAGGCCCTTCTGTCCTCCACTATCTCCCAGAGTTTACTCAAATTCATGTCCATTGAGTCAGTGATGCCATCTAACCATCTCATCCTCCGTCGTCCCCTTCTCCTCCCGCCTTCAATCTTTCCCAGCATCAGGGCCTTTTCCAGTGAGTCGGCCCTTCTCATCAGGTGGCCAAAGTATTGGGGCTTCAGCATCAGTCCTTCCAGTGAATATTCAGGATTGATTTACTTTAAGATTCACTGATTTGATGTCCTCACTGTCCAAGGGAGTCTCAAGAGTCTTCTCCAGCACCACAGTTTGGAAGGCATCAACTCTTCCATGCTTAGCCTCATTTGTTGTCCAGCTCTCACATCTGTACATGGCTACTGGAAAAACTATAACTTTGACTATATGAACCTCTGATGGCAAGGTGGTGTCTCTGCTTTTTAATACACTGCCTACATTGTCATAGCTTTCCTTCCATGGAGTAAGTGTCTTTTAATTTTGTGGCTCCAGCTACTGTCCCCAGTGATTTTGGAGCCCAAGAAAAGAAAATGTGCCACTGTTTCCACTTTTTCCCCTTCTATTTGCCATGAAGTGATAGGACCAGATATCATGATCTTAGTTCTTTGAATGTTGAGTTTTAAGTCAACTTTTTCACTCTCCTCTTTCATACTCATCAAGAGGCTCTTTAGTTCCTCTTCACTTTATGCAATTAAAGGGGTATCACCTGCATATCTGAGGTTGATGGTATTTCTCCTAGAAACCTTGACTTCAACTTGTGATTCATCCAACCTAACATTTCATATGATGTACTCTATGTATAAGTTAAATAAACAGGGTGATAATATACAGTCTGTTGTACTCCTTCCCCAATTTGGAATCAGTTCATTATTCTATGTCCAGTTCTAACTGCTGCTTCTTAACCTGCATACAGGTTTTGCAGGAGGCAGGTAAGGTGGTCTGGGTATTCCCATCTCTTTAAGAATTTTCCACAGTTTGCTGTGATCCACACAGTCAAAGGCTTTAGTGTAGTCAAGGAAGCAGAAGTAGATATTTTTCTGTAATCTCTTGTTTTCTCTATGATCCAGTGAATGTTGGCAATTTGATCTCTGGTTCCTCTGCCTTTTCTAAACCCAGCTTGCAGATCTTGGAAGTTCTCGGTTCACATACTGCTGAAGCCTAGTTTGGAGTTTTTTTGAGCATGACCTTGCTAGCATGCGAAATGAGCACAATTGTACAGTAGTTTGAACATTCTTTGGCATTGCCCTTCTTTGGAGTTGGAGTGAAAACTAACCTTAGAGGAAGCAAAAGTCACAGAGAATCAAAGACAAGATTTTTAATAGGTTCCATTCCCCTGGATACTGTCACAGAAGCTTCCAGCTATTCTAGAACACCTGTAGAGTCACCTAGGGTGTGAGGTAAAGCTGGGCTTAAGACTTGCCTGTTTCGCGATCTGCCTGGCAATGAAAAGGCTATGCCTTTCAGCCCAAGCCTCCCAGGCTGGCAACTCCTTGTCCTCCTAGTCCCAGGAGTATATTCAGTAGACCCTTCCCAGTCCACAGACACCATACTCTACTAGTTGAGCTTCACCACGAGAACCATTCCCACAGGTGGCAGGACAGTAATTGAGATAATACATATAAACAAAGCATTCAACAAATAGTGACCATTATCATTATTCATTCTGAGCAGAGATGCTTCTTCTTTGCTGTATACCGTAAGTACCTAAACAAAAGGCATGGAAATTGTGCTTGATGAATTTTTAGAGAATATATGAATTCATGGACAAATTCTGTTTTTACTGGACTTAGACTGTTTTCCCCTCACTTGTCCTTACCTTTTTTCATTTAGCAAACTCCTACCTAGCTTTCAACATCCACCGCAAATCGCACCCCTTTTATAAAGCCTTTCTGATGACCCCCAGTCAAAATAGATTATCCTTTGCTCGAGATTCCCAAAGTTCTTTTTTGAGAGCCGACAGAGAACTCATCACAAAGATCATGGCTTGATTTATAGCTATTTACTTACTTAAGTGAGCATCTCTCTTATGAAACATATTTTCATTGCAGACAAGGGCCTATATTACTTTCCTTTGTAAGATACATAGGACTCATGATGGTTAATCTTATGTGTCAACTTGTCTGGGCTATGGTACACACATATTTGATCAAACATTAATCTAGATGTTGCTGTGAAAGTATTTTTGTAAATGAGCAAATTTTGAGAAAAGCAAATTACTTTCCACAATTTAGATCTATCTCATCTAATCAGTTGAAAATGTTGATGGGAAAAAAAAAAAAAAAAAGACTGACTTTCCCCAATGAAGAGGAAAGGCAGTCTCTGGAATGCTTTCAGACTTGAGCTACCATATCAGCTCTTTTCTGGGTCTCCAGCCTGTCAGCTTTACCCTGAATACTTTGATCCTGCCATTCTCCATAATCCAATTTCTTAAATCTAAATTGATGATGGTCAGATAAACAGATGGAAAAACAGATTGATCCATCCTATTAATGTGTGTGTGAGAGAGAGAGAGATCTTGAACAGCAGTGTGAACTGTGTGAACAAAGTGTGAACTGTGCAGATCCATTTATACATGGAGTTTTTTCCAATAAATCCAGACTACACTACTACACTATCTGCAGTTGGTTGAGTGTGGAACCCTGGATACGAAGCGCCAACTGCAAAGTTATACACGGACTTTCAAATGTGCAGGGGTCTGTGCTCCTAACATGCCTCCCATTATGTTGTTCAAGAGTCATCTATAGAGACAGATGGATAGATAGATAGATTGACAGGGATACACACACACACAGAGATATGTATCTACCTATATCTATATCTAAATGCTATATCATACATAGGATATCCTGTTAATTCTGTTTCTCTGAGAACCCTGGTGAATACAATATTTCTCCAGTGTCTGTCTTCTCATGGTATGTACTCAGCAATTGCTTCATGAAGAGGTGAGCTGGAAGTGAACAGATGAGTGGACAGGAGAAGATGAAAACTGCTGAAGAATGTGAGGCAGCGGAGCCTGGGGACAAGGACAGTGGGAGAAGTCCAGGTGGGTAGAACACCATCTTGCTGGTGAGGCCTCACAAATCCCATCTCTTCTCCAGTTTTCCTAGACAAGGCCCAGGGCAGACACCGCCTGCTCAATAATAAAAGCATCACGAGGCCAGAGATTCTTTTGGCTGAATCTCTAAGAGACCAGGGTTCAGACAGGGTAACAGAGAAGAAACTCCCCAGCAGTGAGCCAGTGCCCAGTAAATGCTGCTGCCTGACGAAAACAATGACGTGACTCTTATCTCGGTGTGCATTTCAGTTCAGAGGTGGAGCCCAGCCATGACCCTCTGTCCTTCCCGAACACTGCTTCCCCTTTCGGCTCATCAACTGATGATGCCTACACCTCCCCTCATGCTCTCCCTGACTTTATTCCCAGAGCCCCTTATCTCTCAGCACTTTGCACCAGCTAGAGTGGCCCTTCAGCTGCTTTGAGTTCCCAGCACAGCCCAGCCAGGGCTGCATTTAAAAGTCATCTAACTCTCTAGTTTCTGCAAATACAGGAACTGTGTAAGCAGGTTTTTTAAAGGGAAAACTATAAAATGTGGACAGTAAATTATATCGCTGTTTTCCCCTCCCATTGAAAAATGGCAGGCTGCTAAGTGGTTTGGAGCTCAGTCAGTGTTTCAGATTAAAGGGAGTCGAATCTAAACCTCACATTACTTCTAGAGCATGAAAAAGAAAGAACCTTAAATAGTCCCCATAACTGACAGGCGAAAAGGGGGGTGACTGTCAGTCATTATTGCTATTTTTGTATTTGTAAATGGATGGAAGGTCTCTGGGGCTTTTTTAAGCTTAAGTATGCCCATTTTAAAGCAAGCCAATTTAAGAAAACCCAGTCCAGCAAAACAGATGAATGAGAAAGTATTTCTTCATTTTATAAAAGAATCCTTCACTCCAAAAGCAATTAAGACAATCTTTATGATTATTAATGCCTTAAAAGTCTACCACAAATGTGCTTCTAATGATCTGTCTGAAAAGTATTTCCCTACTGAAGGGTCCAGGTAATTACTTAGAGACTAAAATGAGCCATATCCATGTTGCATTATTTAAAATTTGTGTTTACTGGAAGTCTAAATTTGGCAAAGGATTTCCTACACACACAAATAGTCTCTCTTGTCAGATTGATTTGCAAAAGGAAAATTAAAAGAAAATAAAGAATGCAACCTTAAGAATGAGATTACTTGAGATTCAAAATAATGTCCTCACGGACTCATTTTTACACAGCATTAACTAAACAAAAGATTGAGTACCTAATATTACAGAAATTATGAATACATTATTTGCCCATTCCACATATATAAATTGGACACGGTCAAGCAGAAGATGGCAAGAATGAACATTGACATTTTAGGAATCAGAACTAAAATGAACAGAAATAGGAGAATTTAATTCAAATGACCACTAGTATCTACTACTGTGGGCAAGAATCCCTTAGAAGAAATGGAGTAGCCCTCATAGTCAACAAAAGAGTCCAAAATACAGTACCTGGGTGCAATCTCAAAAACAACAGCATGATCTCGGTTTGTTTCTAAGGCAAACCATTCAACATCACAGTAATCCAAGTTTATGCACCAACCACAAATGCTGAAGAAGCTGAAGTCAAACCATTCCATGAAGCCAAATTTGGCCCTGGAATACAAAATGAAGCAGGGCAAAGGCTAACAGCTTTGCCAAGAGAATGCACTGGTCATAGCAAATACCCTCTTCCAACAACACAAGAGAAGACTCTACACATGGACATCACCAGATGGTCAATAACGAAATCAGACTGATTATATTCTTTGCAGTCAAAGACAGAGAAGCTGTTCTCCATCTTCAGCAAAAGCAAGACCTGGAGCTGACTGTGGCTCAGATCATCAGTTCCTTATTGCAAAATTCAGGCTTAATTTGAAGAAAGTATGGGAAAGCACTAGACCATTCAGCTATGACCTAAGTCAAACCCTTTATGATTATACAGTGGAAGTGACAAATAGGTCCAAGGGAGTAGGTCTGGTAGACAGAGTGCCTAAATAACTATGGACGGAGGTTCATGACATTGTACAGGAGGCAGTGACCAAAATCATCCCTAAGAAAAAGAAATGCAAGAAGGCAACGTGGTTGTCTGAGAAGATCTTACAAAAAGTTGAGGAGAGACATGAAAGGCATGGGAGAAAGGGAAAGCTATACCCAGCTGAATGCAGGGTTCCAGGGAATAGTAAGGAAGGATAAGAAAGTGATCAATGCAAAGAAATAGAGGAAACCAACAGAATGGGAAAGACTAGAGGTCTCTTCAAGAAAATTAGAGATACCAAGGAACATTTCATCCAAAGATGGGCACAATAAAGTATACACAAATAGCAAGGACTTAACAGAAGCAGAAGAGATCAAGAAGAGATGACAAGAATACACAGAAGAAGTATACAAAAAAGGTCTTAATGACCCAGATAACCACAATGGTGTGATCACTCATCTAGAGCCAGACTCCTGGAGTGTGAAGTCAAGTGGGCCTTAGGAAGCATTACTACAAACAAAACTAGTGGAGGTGATGAAATTCCAGCTGAGCTACTTCAAATCCTAAAAGATGATGCTATTAAACTGTTGTACTCTATAGGCCAGAAAATTTAGAAAACTCAGCAGTGGCCACAGGACTGGAAAAGATCAGTTTTCATTCCAGTCCCAAAGAAGGACAATGCCAAAGAATGTTCAAACTACCATACAATTGCACTCATTTCACATGCTAGGAAAATAATGCTCAAAATTCTCCAAGCTAGGCTTCAACAGCATGTGAACTGAGAACTTTCAGATGTAGAAATTGAATTGAGAAAGGCAGAGGAACCAGAGATCAAATTGCCAACATCCGTCAGATCACAGAAAAAGGAAGGAAATTCCAGAAAAACATTAACTTCTGCTTTATTAACTACACTAAAGCCCGTGACTGTGTGGACCACAAGAAACTGGGAAATAAAGAAATGGGAATATCAGACCACCTGACCTGCCTCCTGGAAAACCTATATGCAGGTCAAGAAGCAACAATTAGAAGCAGACATGGAACAATGGATTGATTCAAAATTGGGAAAGGAGTGCATCAAACTGCATACTGTCATCCTGCTTATTTCACTTTTGTGTAGAATACATCATGTGAAATGTTGATCTGGGTAGATCACAAGCTAGAATCAAGATTTCTGGGAGAAATATCAATAACCTCAGATATGCAGATGACACCACTCTAACAGTAGAAAGCAAAGAGTAAATAAAAGCCTCTTGATAAGGGTGAAAGAGAAAAGTGAAAGAGCTGGCTTAAAACTCAACTTTAAAAATACAAAGGTCATGGCATCTGGTTCCATCACTTCAAGGTAAACAGAAGGGGTAGATGGGGAAACAATGGAAACAGTGACAGACTTTATCTTTTTGGGCTCCAAAATCACTGCAGATGGTGACTGCAGCCATGAAATTAAAAGACACTTGCTCCTTGGAAGAAAAGCTATGACCAACCTAGACAGCATATTAACAAGCAGAGACATCACTTCACTGGCAAAGGTCTGTGTAGTCAAAGCTATGGTTTTTCCAGTAGTCATGTAAGGGTGTGAGAGTTGGATCATAAAGAAGGATGTTCAAAAGAATTGGTATTTTCAAAATGTGGTGCTGGATAAGACCCCTGAAAGTCCCTTGGACTGAAAGGAGATCAAACCAGTCAATCCTAAAGGTAATCAACCCTGAATATTCATTGGAAGGACTGATGCTCAAGCTGAAGCTCCAATACTCTGGCCACCTGATGCAAAGAGCACCACCTCATTGGAAATCCAAGACCCTGATGCTGGGAAACATTGAGGGCAGGAGGAGAAGGGGGTGACAGGGGTTGAGATGTTTGTATGACATCACCAATTCAATGGACATGAATTTTAGCAAACTCCAATAGATAGTGAAGGACAAGGAAGCCTGGTATGCTGCAGTAAATGGGTTGCAAAGACTCAGACATAACTCAGCAACTGAACGACAACAGATATATCTTAATTACTTAATACTGCTAAAGTAATGTGCTATCCCCTGAAGTGGATACAAAATAAAGGTGATGTTTTCCCTCCAAGGAAGTTGAAGAAGTAAGTCATTCTTCTTCATAAGTCACATGAACCACTTGTGAAATAAGGCCAGAAATTATAGTGTGCCACGTGGAAAAAAAAAAAAAACAGATCGTAAGCAAAACAAGAAAAGGGAAACCAATAGCAGCTGAAGTGGTGAGAGAGATGAAACTTGAGCTGGCTGCTGAACCAAGAATTTGTACCCAAGTTGCTTTAAAAAATGTCCACGATGGGACTCAAAAACAGAAGGGAAAAGGTAGAAAGTGAAGTGTAAAAAGAGAAACAGATGTCAGGAGAGAAACTATGATCACATAGTAAGCTATGGGAAGTAACAGAACACTATAGAGTCATAGGGGGAAACAGAGTCCCAAATCCTAAGAGAAGGTCCAGAACAGACAAACACAACCAGGCTGGCTCTCGGGCCCTGCTGCTGAGGCTCCTTCTCGCCACAGGATTCACGCTCAGAGGGTGCACAAACTCCACAGTGTCCCAGTGACATTCAAATCTCTTCTAATGATGGACCTAGCCTAGAACTCACAGAACTGCTTTCCTCCTCTCTTCCTGATTCTGCCAGCACTAGCAGTTTTCTGCCACAAATGCTTAATAAAGTGTTAATAGGAATGGAAGTGCTCCAGCCTGTTCTCATCCTCATTACAACTCATGACGCTTCCTGTCTTTATAACAGATATCCTTAATGCCACCCCTGACTTCACTGAATTCCCCTCCGACTGTTGGCAACTTTGTGCACGACCATCCCAGAGACAATATGTGCTCTTTCATTACATTGTAGTAAGATCACAGACTTGGAGAAAGAGCTGCAGATTAATTGCCCTAGAGTTAACCCTTTAAATCCCACAGCAGGGGCCAGACGTAAGAACCATCTGGCACAAAGAGAACTCCCTCTCTGGCACCAGGCCAAGGGGCTGAAACAGAGTCTAAAAACTTCAGGACAGTGTATGTGTGTGTGTATATATATATATATTTGTTTTTGCTGTTTAGTCACTAGGTCATGTCCAACTCTTTTGCGACCCCGTGGACTGTAGTCCACCAGGCTCCTCTGGTCATGGGATTATCCAGGCAAGAATACTGAGGTGGGTTGCCATTTCCTTCTACAGGGGATCTTCCTGACCCAGGGATTAAACCCGTGTCTCCTGCTTTGGCAGGAGGATTCTTTACCACTGAGATATCAGGGCAGCGTGTATGTATGTGTATCACTTTGTTGTACACCTGAAACTACACAACGTTGTAAATCAACTATTGTTCAACAAAAAATACAAAGATCTAGGGCTGGAAAGTAGAGGGCTACCAACTCTGCATAACAAACATTGCTAGTTATAGTTCTAGAACATGGTATTTTTTAGTTCCACAGTGTTTTATACTTTAAAATCTTCTTTCCCTTACTTTATTTCATGTCTTAAATGCTTTCAAATAAAAGACTCTTCAAAAATAGGAAATGTCAGTTTGCTTTATTTAAGAATAATATATGTACAAGGTAGAGCCCAGCTCTCATGCACACGGCTCAGTGAATATAACCACCACTCAGGGTCAGGATATATAGCATTTCGAGCCCAAAAGACTCTCCTGTGCTCCTCTCAATAGTTTGTTTTTTTTTTTTCTTCATTCCACTGACTTTTTTTTTTAAATAAAAATTAAAGTTAGAAACAATAACACTCAACTATGCTCAATCCACTGACATTTGGGAAAGCTGATTCACTGATGTGCTTTCAAAGTTCCAAGAAACAGTGATGGAAAAGAGCAAAAATATTACTGTGTTCCTGGTTTACACCAGGAAAAATTGTCCTATCCCTCACTTCAAACCCCAGCTTTTTGAATGCACTCATTAGGGATTAGAAAATACATTTTTAGAAAAATGTCATATCTAAGAAATATTGACAATAGGAAAAACAAGTACCAGGAGACAATTATTAGCCTTTAAAAAATTTAAGGCAGAAATATACCCCAGTATACAGCCATTACCAACATGTGCAGTCAGTGCAAAGAAGACAAAGGGGTCTGAGCAAAGGGGTCATCTGGCCTGGCTACATATATATATATATACATATATATGTATATATATATATTTTTTGGGGGAGGGGGGATCAGTATGAGGGATCTTAGTTCCCTGATCAGGGATCGAACCCATGCCCCCTGCAGTGGAAGCACACAGAGTCATTCACTGGACCTCCAGGGAAGTCCCCTGGGTATATTTTTGTGGAGTCTTTTGTGAATTTTTATGCTTTAACTTTACCTTACTTAGCATGGAAATAAAATACCAGCATAGATGTCACTGAGGGCAAGAATCAGAAGCAAAAAACAATTCCCAGAAAAGGGAATTTCACACCTTTCTAAGAAAGTTAGACTGGGTTATTTCAGGAAACTATAGACTTATGACTATTTAAATAGTTAAGCAGGTGGTTTTTTCCCCCTAGGCCACATAACACAAACCACAGTTGAGAAATATCACTGGTAAAAATCAGGCAAAATGAAGAAAACTTTCACAAATGCAATAAGCTATAGGCAGACAGCACAGAGAGACTTCACCACAATATCTACCCCCAAGGTCAGTGTTTGAAGCACATTCTGCAATTAGTAAAGGTTTAGTTCAGTTCAGTTCAGTCACTCAGTCGTGTCTGACTCTTTGCAACCCCATGGACAGCAGTACGCCAGGCCTCTCTGTCCATCACCAACTCCCAGAGTTTAGTCAAACTCATGTCCATTGAGTTGGTGATGCCATCCAACCATCTCTTCCTCTGTCATCCCCTTCTCCTCCTGCCTTCAATCTTTCCCAGCATCAGGGTCTTTTCCAAGGAGTCAGCTCTTCGCATGAGGTGGGCAAAGTATTGGACTTTCAGCTTCAGCAGCAGTCCTTCCAATGAATACTCAGGACTGATTTTCTTTAGGATGGACTGGTTGGATCTCCTTGCAGTCCAAGGGACTCTCAAGAGTCTTCTCCAACACCGCAGTTCAAAAGCATCAATTCTTCGGCACTTAGCTTTCTTTACAGTCCAACTCTCACATCCATATGTGACTACTGGAAAAACCATAGCTTTGACTGGACAGATCTTTGTTGGCAAAGTAATGTCTCTGCTTTTTAGTATGCTGTTTAGGTTGGTCATAGCTTTTCTTCCAAGGAGCAGTTTTTCAATTTAATCATTATCAACTTCTGAAAGTACGAGACTGAAATCTTTATAAGAGCTGAAATTACATTCTCTGGCCCACCACTCAACAGCTGTCTGCAGCATTCTAACGCCAACTTTATTTGCAACATAATATAACCAAAATTAGCTTTGAATAAGAAAAAACTTAGATACAAGCTTGAGATCCTCCCTGGGTTTATGAGGGTCTGTAACTTTCTGCACTCTCTGACACAATCTCTGCTGGACATTTACTGCTGTTCATGGCAACAAAACACCAAGCCTGGCTTCCAATTACTATCTAGTCAATGGTATCAACAAACACTGGGGTCAAAGCAGAAAAAACTATTGTTCCTTGGCTGCCATTTTCTTTTTCATTCTCACGGCCCATAGGAGACACAAATCTAGGTATCCACTCTGAAGAACTTACCAAGTTTAATTACTCCCTTCTCCCCATCAGAGAACAAACCACAGGGACCACTAGACTACCTTTCCTACAGGTGCACTTATGGATGGATGATGGACTGCTTGGGAGACCTTACCGACAGTCTTACATAATCAGTTCAAACTAAGGGTGGATGAGAAGCCTTCAGAAAAACAGGCACATGTTGTGTTCTGAAAGCCTTGATGACAGCAGAGTATAGTAAGAGGCAGAATGATGAACCGCCAATCCGAATGTCAATGCTAATACTTGTACGAATGCAACAACACACTCACTTTCTCTTGCATCAGTTTGTCCTACGTAACTTGGGAATGACACGTAGCTACCTCTCAGGGTTAAATTAAATAAAAGAATTTTAAAAAAATAAGGCATATGAGTGCCTGCTACAGTCCACAACTAAGTAAGACCACACAACAGGGCTGTCTATTGCAGTATATTTGGGACCCACACCTTTGAGTAAGTCAAAGAGGTAGGTGTGAACAGAGGAAGGGTTGAATTTCAGTGCCTTCACAATAAAGGATTCAGCTGTCAAACTGGGAATCTCTGGGATGGCTCTTCCCCAAAGCAAAGAAACTGAGTCTTTATTCTCCTGCCTGATCAGTCACTGTATGTAGGCAGCCCCTGGGAAGGTGGCATGATTTATGTGAGATAAACCTTTGCCTGAGGGCAACGTCCAGAGAGGACCCTTTCCCAGTTACTAGTTACTTGGTTCTAAAGGGGAAGTCTGGGTAACACACCATAGTTTTCACTATGTAGTATAAACCCTATACTATACATACACACCTTTTTTTTTTTTTTTTAATGTTAAAATCAAGTAACAATGCTTCTTTTGCTAGGTATCACAAAGAAAAATAAGCACCCCTCCCTTCAAAATACTGAAAACTATTCTTTTACTGCAAAGAAAATACACAAATAATGTAAATCAAGGACAAGGTCAAGAATTGAGATGTTCTTGCTCCAGTGAAACCATAATATAACCTCTAACATAGATTAACGTCACAAACATAGACTAGAACGAACTGATATGATAACATTTCATGCAGAAAATATCCAAGGGAGTTCATTGTTTCCAAGCCTAATATGTGTCAAGAGTACAAAGGAAACTACCAAGAAAGCAAATGCATTTAGTCTCTATTAATAGAAATGTAGTTGCTAGCAGATGTTATGGTTCTGCCATACATTCCATAATGGAGAGACAACCACATCTGGAGAGATACTCAGTTCTCAACCTCACATTTTAAAAGACACAATTCAAAACCAGACTGAGCCCTAAGAATAGCAATCAGAGGTCTGAAAATAATGCCCTATGGGGAAAAGCTGAAGGGTGTGGGAGTGGTCACTCCAGAGACAAGAGGCCTCCATGAGGAGGAAGGAAGTCAACTGAATATATTGGGTCTGAGTTTTTCCAGGAAGGACTAGGATTTGTGGGTAGAAATTACAGGGACTATTTCAACACAATATAATGAAAAATTTTCAAACAATTAGAGCTGTTCAACAACAGAGGCGGAATGGCCCTGCCCTGAAAGTGCCTCAGCCAAGGCGCCTCTAAGGGATGCTGGGGTCCTCCTCCCCAGACATACCCTTTTAAATCTCATTTTTCTAAGGTCAGGAATTAACAAAGACCATACAAGGCCAGAGAAGTAAGTTTCAAAAAAATAGGCTAACTCTCCTTCACTCCTCCTTGAACATCTATCTAACCAGCTATTTATCTATATACCTACCTATCTATAACTTCCAAGCTCAGCCACAGGGCAGAAAGCCTGCTTCTGTTATTCCCCTTACCAAAAGAATGGAAGAATGGCTAAACAACATCTGAAAGATAAAATGGCCAACAGCTCATGAGCAAACCAATACAACTCAGATGTTTTTATCTCTTATACAGATACGCCTATCCATGCTCTTTCTTGAGAACTCCCCAATAAAGCGAGTCATCACATGAACTCAATTAAACTGTCACCTCCTTAGAGCCCAGTTCCCCTTCTGGTAATAAATATGAGAGTCGGGGCTAAATAAGCGCTCAATCTCTTTCAGCCCAAGCAGTCTCACAGCCCAAGGGAAGGAGGCATTGCTTTTATCAAGAATGACTTAAAAGTTATTAGTTATCTAGAAGCAAATTTGTGTGTGTGTTTATGTGGCTATACAAAGTAGTTGTAGAAGATTTATTTGTTGTTAAAATTTATGACTTAGTAAAACACCTAGAAGAAAGCAAAAGATAAAGAACTCCCAAGAAGAAAAATCTCTAGAGTAATCAGAGTGTTTGGCTTGGTTTTTACTCATTTTTACCTTTTCCTGTGAGTTCACAGATAAGTTTCAAAAACCAATTGCTCTGCGTTAGGTATACATGACTAGGGGAAGTCAGCTGACTTTAGGAACTCTGTGCTAAAAAAAAATCCACCTAAAAATGATGACTTTTTTCAAAAAAGGAGACATTGGGAAACTCTGGGGGTGGTGGAAACATTGTAAAATACAAATACTATTAAGACAGGAACAGAACTGACTGGAACATTTTTTTAAGGACTGGTATGTTATGTTACACATGTGTTTCAGGGGATTTGTATAATATTTTAAAAGTTTATCATCCATTTGAATCAAAGTTCAACAAAAGAATTAAAATATATATTATTATATGATGTTAAAATTATTTAAAATATAATCAAGGTATTATTAAATAACTTTTCATCTGAATCCAAAAAAGGAAAAAAGGCAATTCCTGGAGATCCAGTGGTTAGGACTCTGCGCTTTCACTGCCTAAGACCTGGGTTTGATCCCTAGTTGGAGAACTAAGATTCCACAAGCGGCTCAGTGAGGCCAAAAAAAGGAGGGGGGAGGTGGGGTGCTGGATTTTTTTTCCATCTCGGAGCAGCACTCTAGTTAGAGTGCTGACTATAAGGAGTACCTTGGATGGTAACAAAAAGGCACATTCCTAAACATGTAGTCAGATCTAGCACAGATCTGAAATATTTATATTCGTCATTACTGTGGGTTCTGATACTCTGGTCACTGCTAAAATACAGTATACACTCTGAAAGAACAACATAATTTAGTAGCATTTATTTTGGGATAATCAACAGATTAGTCATCTAAAACACTAGCCACAAGCAGCAGTAAATCAGCTGTCAAAAAGTAAGTGTAATCTTAATCTTTATTAAAAGAAGTGTAATTTTGTAATGAAGAAAGGAAATCTAGGGAACGAAAGTGCCAATATAACGTGGGAGAGGGATGGGAGTAACAAAGGTCAAAGAAGGAAAGGGCGAGAGGTGGAGGTGCCCTGATGCAAGGACCTAGTGAAGCAGCAGTAAGGGGGGAGAGAGATGGGAATTCTGGAGGTAACACTGAGATTCTGGGCCGTGGTGCAGAGGAAGAAGATACATGACTTGAAGGATGGGTCATGCACCCAAATTTAAACGAGGAATTAGCTGATGCTTGTGAAGTGCTTTGCCCTTGACAAAGTACTTTCATCCTGATGATAGTATTTAATCCATCTACCACCTGAGACAGCATCTATCTACTGTTCTCATCTTAAAGACAGAAACTAAGGCTGAGACTAAATGACTTGCCCTGATTCACACCAGGTCCTTTAATTCCAATGTTACACACTCATCACACACCAGAGAGCAGCTTCAAGAACAGCTTATTTTACAGATACTAGAAGGAAAGTGGACTATTTAAAAATAAATAGTACTGAACTATCTCATATAGTGCTTTCACATACAGTCTATTATTTACTTCTCGGGAACTGTTATTTCCATTTTATAGATACAGGAAATTATGACATAGCATAGCTTACAGTTCTGTAGGAAATCACTGATGTGGAACTAAAAGTAAAGTCCACCAAGTCTGGCTTGGCCTATGCTACCATGCTGGGTCCCTTTTCCTGGTGTGTGGTCTTTGCAAAGTTGATCTCAAGACAAAGCCATGATGAGTGAGACTTATAGAAAAGAAGACCAGAGGAGAAGGAAAAAAAAAATCACAAGACATGCAGAAATCAGAGTTACATGAAAAAACCTACAAGTTAATATATTAACAGCAACAACCATAATAAGTGCTTTGGAAAGGGAAAAAACAAGGTCTCTGCTAAAGTTTCCACACAGTCCTCCTATAACTGTAGCCCACATCACCAAGAAAATCAGTATCAAAGATCAACGTATATTAAGAATAAACCACAACAACTGAATAGGTAAGAAGCATGATTATTCCCATTTAAGCTGCCAAAATAATTATGTCTGCTGCTGCTGCTGCTGCTAAGTCACTTCAGTCGTGTCCAACTCTGTCTAACCCCATAGACGGCAGCCCACCAGGCTCCCCCCTCCCTGGGATACTCCAGGCAAGAATACTGGAGTGGGTTGCGATTTCCTTCTCCAATGCAGGAAAGTGAAAAGTGAAAGTGAAGTCAGTCAGTCGTGTCCGACTTTTAGTGACCCCATGGACTGCAGCCTACCAGGCTCCTCCGTCCATGGGATTTTCCAGGCAAGAGTACTGGAGTGGGGTGCCATTGCCTTCTCCCATAATTATGTTTAGTTTTTCTAAAGATGTACTATAGGTGGGGGGAGCATCTTGATGTCACAGATGGGAGAAATGATTTTACTTCTAAGCTCATCATATATGGGGTAGACAATCAGTAGGTATTTTACTTTCATACGGAGAAGGAAATGGCAACCCACTCCTGTATTCTTGCCTAGAGAATCCCATGGACAGGGGAGCCTGGTGGGCTACTGTCCATGAGGTCGCACAGAGTCGGACATGACTGAAGTGACTTAGCAGCAGCAGTTACTTTCATGGGGCAGCGGGTAAATATTCCCAGTAAAACTGAATAATATTTGAATGAGATTTCATTTATTGTAGTTGACATATTTCCTTTCTTGAGCTCTGTTCTGTGCTATTTTATCTTCAGTAACAGATGAAAATGTATTCATGGAAAAGTTGTGATACTAATATTTTGCTGATACTCTTCTTCAAGATGAGACTGCTTATGTCATGCTGCAGTTGGTTTGCTGATTTTTAAAAACTGCAAAATAAAGACCTGAGAAATAATTTATTCAGCAATTCCCAACCCCAATTTAGTAATGCAGTCTTTCTACCCATCTCACAACAGGATATCTGCAGTTATTCCAAAGCCTATTATGGAATTTTTCCAAAAGTCTCAAGCCAAAAAAAAAAAAAAAAAAACTTGAAAAACTTTTAGGAGATAAGGTGGCACAAGAGTATCACAAAATTGCATTATAGGTAAAGAATACAAATCTAAAAAGAGATCATAGAATTAGACCAGTGGCTTTCAACCTTGGCTGAACAGTAATTTTTTTTTTTAATTGTAATATCCAGGGTACACCTCAGATGAATTACATCAGAATCTTTGGGAGTAAAACACAGGTGTGAGTATTCTTTCAGGTTCCCCAGGAGATTTCAATATATAGCCAAGGTTGGAAACAATTGGAATAGAACCATTAAAAGACTAAATCCTTAAAATAATGCTATCTTCTGTAAGGTTTAAGGGGGTGGGGTGGAGTGGGGAGTATGTGCAATGAAGTGAGAGCTAGCTGAAACACTTCCTAACTCCATGACTAAGGCAAGTCTTCAATTCTGAGTCTCCCAAATTCCTCAAAGGGCTGCCATGAAGCAGAAAGTAAAAGAGAGAACATGTGAAAGTACCTAAAAGCATTAATGCCACAGAAAAATGCCACATAAAAGCATTGAATAAATCTCTCTTCTCTCCCCTTCCATCCCTCCGAGTGTTTTAGGGAAACACTGCTGCTGCTGCTGCTGCTAAGTCGCTTTAGTCGTGTCCAACTCTGTGCAACCCCATAGACGGCAGCCCACCAGGCTCCTCTGTCTCTGGGATTCTCCAGGCAAGAACTACTTCTGACCAAATGGATTCGAGAGTAATAGCTCTAAACACAGGGCGTAACTGTTCCCCAAAAAATTTTAGGCAAATACAACTACAGCCCTTGGACAGCAAGGAGGTCCAACCAGTCCATCCTAAAGGAAATCAGTCCTGAATATTTATGGAAGAACTGATGCTGAAGCTGAAACTCCAATACTTTGGCCACCTGATGCGAAGAGCTGACCCATTTGAAAAGACCCTGATGCTGGGAAAGGTGAGATGGTTGGATGGCATCCCCGACTCAATGGACATGAGTTTGAGTAGGCTTCAGGAATTGGTGATGGACAAGGAAACCTGGCGTGCTGCAGTCCATGGGGTCGTAAAGAGTCGGACACAACTGAGCAACTGACTGAACTGACTGACAAATATGGCCATTATTTCACCAATAATGGAAAAGAATATGCAGAGTCTTCAATTCACTAATGACTCTCCTGCCAAAAGCTCATCTAAAAATTGGTTGTTTGAAGCAAAAATAAGATGCCATATTTTGCCAGTTGGCTAAACAAAAAGACTGATAATCATTGATAATCACCAGTGTTGGCAAGAATGTGGGAAAAGAAGGTTGTAGAAATATAAATGAGTACAACCTTTTTTGGCGAGCAATTTGGCAGTACTTATCAAAAATTTAAATGTACAGACTCTTTCCATCCAACTAATCCATTTCTGGGTGCCTAGCCTAGAGATATACCCGCACATACCCGCATATACCGCACATACACAAAGAGACATTATTATGCTTTTGGTTTTACTTTTCTCTCAAAGAACTTATTACTTTCTCAAATTCTTTGTTTGCAGACTATCTTCATACTAGAAGGTAAAGCCCTGTGGGCAGAGGCTCTTCAGTCTTGTTCGCCAGTGAGAAGGGCTGGGCTTGTCAGCAGGGCCCAAGTTATGGTCATACTTGCTGCCCACAATGACATTCTGCTGGATACATACAATTCTTTGGTTTCTGATGCGCTTCCTCCATCAATCCACTCATGTTTCTCTTTCTTTTATTTATTTTAGATAATGTATAAACACACATACACCATGTAACGCAGTGATACTAACAACTAATTTCTATGTGCGTGCTCTCCCCATGCCATCCTCCGTGTGTCCTCCACCCTCACCACTTCAGGGGTAAACACTATCCTGAGCTTTCTGTTTATTTAGTCCTTTGCTTGTTTTTAAATGTTACAAAAGTAGTATTGTACTAGAAATAGTTTTTTGGGATTTTCTTTTTTCACCAACATTTTGTGACAGATTCATCCGAGAGTCGTGTCTATCTGTACTTTCTTTCGTGGCCAGTAATTATTTCATTGTGAGGATTAATCATAATGTATTTATCTATTCTCCTATCATCAGCATTTTCATGTTTCCATTTTGGGCTGCTGAGAACAGAGGTACTATGCACCCTCTTCCTGATATCTTATAGCACCGAGTCGACTTCTGGCAGGAAATGTAACTGCCATCACACTAACCCCATCACCCACAAGAATCACTGATGGGCTCCCCTAGAAGGTTTAATTTCTCTCCCCACTCCCTCCTGCAACCAGACCAGTTCAAGGGAGGGAACTCATGAAAGGGGAAAGCACTCCTTTTAAAAGACAGCTCTTGGCAGCAAACACTTACTGTGATAACTTGCCCTTTCCAGAACTATTCTGCTACCTCCAACCTCAGGCTGGCTGCTTGCTTTGCCCACCTGCCAGATTTTAAAGATATTTTTATTTGAAAGATAAATTCCTGAACAGTTTGATTTCAATACTTTATTCCTATTATTTTAAAAAGTCAACAGCAAAGAGAGTTTTAGCTACTGATATTAACTCCAATAGATATTCTTGTTTAGCACTAATATTTGACATTGAGTGCCCAAAAAATGCACAGATGGACTCCTTGATGGGTAAACACACACATACACACACAGTAGCCTGAATTTTAAAAATCCAGTTTCAGTAGCTACATGTAACCCATTTTATTTCCTCTTACTAAGATATGACGTAAAAGATTTAAAGCAATTTAGAGAAAGAAGAGCTTTCTTTCCCTGAAAGAAAGGGGCTTCCCTGGTGGCTCAGAGGGTAAAGAGTCTGCCTGGAATGTGGGAGTCCTGGGTTCAATCCCTGGGTTGGGAAGATCCCCTGGAGAAGGAAATGGCAACCCACTCCAGTATTCTTGCCTGGAGAATCCCCATGAACAGAGGAGCCTGGTGGGCTATAGTCCATAGGGTCTCAAAGAGTTGGACCCGACTGAGCGACTTCACTTTCAGGGAAATAAGAAAGAATAACCAATGCATTGTCTTGAAATGATTTTTGTTTATTTAATTTAGAATACAGTGCAAGCTGTTTGTAATGCCTGTATAAGTACTGCTTTGGTCTCATCAGTATTTTACAATCTTTTCTGCTGTTACCATTGTTCAAAGACCTCAAATTACAGAAATCATTTCTTTTTAATTAGGTTTTTTTTAAAGTTGCTGCCTCCACTTGGGAAAGAGAAAAATAGGACCACCAGCTAGGGACCATCTAACTAAAACCAGCCATGTACATAACCACAGGCCCCCCATCCTATACCCTTCTGTTCAGTCTACAGGTGTTAATTCTTTAGGGCATGTGTTTTGCTAAAACCATGGCCTCAAATTCCTAAACACACAGTCTCCAGTCCTCACCACGCTCCACCATGGACCGCATTCTCTGGATCCAGGAGCATCCGTCCACCTTGCCTCCCAGTCACCTCTCATATGCACTCAGCCTTACGCTCCCATCCCCGCTCAGCCCCTTTGTTTCTGAAACCCCTTTCCTCAAGGCGGCGATGAGGACCATTGGCAGAGGACACCCAGGCAGCAGGAACTGCAGGGCCACTCAACGGTGCCTGTGGAGCCCCGCAGAGCCAGAGCCGGACAGGAGAGTGTTTATGCTCAGTTGCTCAGTCCCATCTGACTATTTCAGACCCCAAGAGACTAGCCTGCCAGGCTCCTCGGTCCATGGGATTCTCCTGGCAAAAATACTGGACTGGGTTGCCATTTCCTATTTCAAGGGATCTTTCTAACCCAGGGATTGAACCTACATCTCCTGCATCTCCCCTGCTGCTGCTGCTGCTGCTGCTAAGTCGCTTCAGTCATGTCTGACTCTGTGCGACCCCACAGACAGTAGCCCACCAAGCTCCCCCATCCCTGGGATTCTCCAGGCAAGAACACTGGAGTGGGTTGCCATTTCCTTCTCCAATGCATGAAAGTGAAAAGTGACAGTGAAGTCGCTCAGTCCTGTCTGACCCTTCTCGACCCCATGGACTGCAGCCCACCAGGCTCCTCCGTCCATGGGATTTTCCAGGCAAGAGCACTGGAGTGGGGTGCCATTGCCTTCTCCGTGCATCTCCTCTATTGCAGGCAAATTCTTTACCGCTGAGCAACCAACTGCTCATGGCCCCACAAACAGCTCAGTAGAACCAAGATCCTACCCTTTTTTGCCCTGTGGCCAATGCCATTCTCTTCACAAAGACTACTGAGATCATCAGCATGAACTTCCTCAACATCTCACACCTCTCCAGCCCACGCGTTTATCTATTTTTATCTGTATCCGGCCATGCGGCTCTCCTCTCATTCCAGAGGAAGTGATCTCCCTTTTCTGGTTTCTGGCTAATTCCTTCACCTGTGCCGGCAAAGTCCACCCCTCCCACATAGTGCAGAATCACCCTTATTCTTTCTCTCCCTAGCGTAGCTACTTCCCCACACACCCCAGTACTCATTCTTAAAACCAACAAACAAAACTGTACCATCCCTATTTTTCTCTTTCTCCTCACAAAAAGACAATTCCAGCCCAGATCCACTTCTTACCTCCTGTCTATTCTTCCACAGACTGCAATCTGGATTCCAACCCTAACACTCTACTCAAGGGGCTCTGGCAAAACTGGAACACCACCCTCACACTCCACCCCCAAGTTGCTAAATCAAATGCTTTTTTTTCTTTCCTTTCCATGAAAACCTTAGCTGACCTATTTGTGGCAGTTGGTAGTATTAACCACTCCCTTCCTCCTGAAATTTTCTTCTCTCTTGACTTATAATTCTTGCTCCTCCTCTTCATATCTCTGACTATTTTGCCTTTTCTCATCCATCTATTTTCTGCTTCCTGTTCTGCTGCTATCCTCTTAAAATGCTCATGCTCCCTATGACCCTAACCTTGGCCTTCTACTCATCACTCTGAGCATATCTTCCTTAGAAAGTTCCACCTCCCTAATATCCATTCTGAAGCCCCACCTCCTCATAGAGGAATAGACCCACACAGCCAACTGTCTTCAGGGCATCTCAAGTGTACCAAGGCTCACACTGAGCTCATAATCCCCCTCATTCCCAACCTACTCCCACCAAAACCAATAACCTGGCCCTCCTGATTTCTCTTTCAAAGAGACTGGAATCACCATTTGCCTAATTCTATCCAAGTGGGATCCCTGGGAGGTATAATGGCAGTTCCCCATCATTCATTCAATCAGTCCCTGAGGCTTATACAATCAACCTCCCTAACACCATTGTCATCTCTCCTCCCCGTCTCCATTCCCATTGCTTCTGCCTTCATTCAGACTCTTTTCATCATTAAAATAAGAACTATGTTTACAGAGAATACCAGATATTGAGAACTTAATATACACAATTCGCAAAATGGAAAATAAGGTACAGATGTACTGTTACCAATATTTTTACAGATGAAAAAAACTGAGACCCAGAGAAGAAAACCAACAGCCCAAGCTCACACAGTGGAGAAGTGGCAGAGGCAGGGTCTATCCAAATGCAAGTCTTCCTGGAGGCTCCAGAGTTCACAGCCTCTGCTCCACTTTAGCAACCTCCTGTTGCAAGAGCTTTCTAACAGGCTTCCTTCTATCTTGTCTCACATTCCGAGTCTAATCTAGTCTATATAGCAGACAAAAATCAGCTCTCCTTTTTTAAAAATCATTT
This sequence comes from Cervus canadensis, assembly GCF_019320065.1. Taxonomy (NCBI): domain Eukaryota; kingdom Metazoa; phylum Chordata; class Mammalia; order Artiodactyla; family Cervidae; genus Cervus; species Cervus canadensis. Next base: position 14,966,068 of record NC_057389.1, read on the forward strand.
TTATTGTGAAAATAACACTCGATCAGAAAAAAGTTCATAAAATAAGGACAGCTTAAATTATTATTAAGTCATCTTTCTAAAATGCAAATCTAATTGTACTCCTGACATTTTCCTAACCTTTTCAAAGTCTCCCCACTGCCCTTCGGGTAAAGTCAAACCTCAGTAAAGTGCAGAGGGTCTTCTAGGATGCCACCTCCGCCTGCACTTCTGGCTCATCTCCTGCCACATGCCCCGACCTAGGCTCCTGCTGTACAGACCATGTCTCCACGCTCTGGGCTTTGAGCTGACCTGGCTCCCAACTAAGAATCCGGGGGTGGGGGGGGTTCTTCTCCACTCCTTGCTTTACCTCTCCATTGGATACTTTCTTTGCTTTTGGGAAATCATATCTTACTGCTCTTTTCAGAAGATGCTGTGTCTAAAGAGAAAAGGACTCTTGGCAACACTGCATGGCCAAAGCAGCGCAGCTCATGTGAGATTCCACTATTCATATGGATTACCAGTGAAGTCCTAACATACTTAGAACGTATCTACTCCATCCAGAAAAAAAGAAAGTGGAGATTTGAGGCAATTGCTATTGGTCACTGATGGTGAGTTGGAGAGAGGACTCCACTTTGACTAAAGACTGCACCTCAGTAATTTTCACCCACAGCCCCTCACCATCCCAAAACTCAGATCAGAGAGGTTAGTAATGCTGATCATTGTTATTGCCACTATCTTATGCAACCCATCTAGCTATACCAGTAGAACCCGCAGACATATCCTTGACATTTCCCTTTCTGCCTGCCTCAGTCTATCACAATGCACTATTTTGCTTCCTAAACTATGTTTCGAAACTGTCCACACCCAATGATGCCGGTCATCTCCAGCACCATTTTCCTCATGCAAGCTACCCTGGGGTTCTGGGAGAGCCTCTTAGAATACTCTCTGGCCTCTTCTCATGCATTCTCCATTTTGGAGCTAGTTTACTTTGCAAAACACAAATATGATCACGTCACCACTTCGCCTCCATCCCTGCATGATTACTTTTTAATGTCTTGTCTTTCTTTATATGACAAACTAAAAGCTCTTCAATATTTCCAACCTGTAGAACAAGATTTGGCACACAGCAGTTACTTTATACATTTTAATTAAATGAATGAATGAATATAACCTTCTATACTCTCCCTTTCTCTAATTAAGAATTCCAGAACTGACTTTCAGTTCTGTTCCCTCCAATCACTAGGGTTTTCCCTCTATTTTTCCCTCTCTTCCTTTCCTCCGTCTCCAGGTTAAAATTCCTACGCTCTCCCTTCAGATCAGAAGGCAACCATCATGTCTGCAGAGCAGCCTTCCCTAACCACCCTGACTAGTTCAGAGTCCTCTGTACAGGCTTTCATTGCATCATGAGCTTCCTCTCCACAGTGCGCGTCTCACTTGCAGTTTTATATGTGCTTGTGTAACTAACGTCTGCTGTCCTACTAGCCTTTAGCACTATGAAGGCAGCCCTGTGTCTGTTTTCCCTCATCAATATACCCAGGTACTTAGCACACTGTTTGATATTCAGGAGACATTCAATAAATAGTGAACAGATTAATAAACATATTATAAATTAACATGCAGAGTCCCCACCCCTTTTACAATTAGATTTTAATATAGCTAAGAAATCTAGAAGCTCATTTGAGAGTCAAATCACAGAAGATGTGTGATTTGACTACCTTTTTTTCTTTGGAAGTCCTTGAAAAAGTAAAAACTTCAACTTTTGAACTCCCAGGATGCAATGTTTTTAAATATTATTTCATCAGAATAGTTACAGGACAATTGTCCTTTTTTAAAAGATACTCTTCTGGGTTTTGAGATCTCCAAAATAAAGAGGGAGGCAGAATTTGCAATAATATGCCTAATTAAAAATCTCTCTAACCTAAAGCAAGATCTTTCATATTACCAATAAAAGTATAAACTTTTTTTCTGGACAAAAATAACCTATTTAAGTTTAAATATAAATAATGAGTCTTGATCCTTCTTGGGGTTTACTGGTGTGCATGCAGGATGTTTGTTTTGAAGAAATCACAATGTTTTAGGCATCAATTCATGTAGTTTATCAATATACCTGACATTTCCAGGAAAAAATTAAGCCACTAAATCATATAGTTTTGAAAAGATTAATGTTAATATGTTTGTAGAAACTATGTCTTATTACTCTTTTGGTAAGATGCTTTGTCAAAAGGAAAAAGAGGTATTTTGCACATTGCTGGCCAAAGGCAGTATCGGCCATTATAAATATTGCCGCCTGTATGGGAATGAATCATCAGAAATGGAAAAGTCTTAACACACCGAGGGCATATCTCTCTTCTCTGAAGTAGAGGTTTGGTGCCAGCATTTTAATTTTTGGATAATTTATGGTGATGTAGAGATGGAATATAGAGTTCTTTCTGGTTATAAGCTACAACAACCTACACCTCTGCCCTACGACTCAGGTGTAGAACTGAGTTAATAATACTCATGATACTCTGGTCTAATAGACTGGTGCTATGTCCCTCCCTTGTATCTATTTCTTTTGGTCAAGACTCCTTCAGCCACTCCTCTCCCAAAGGTACACACTGACTCTAACATGTTTACTATATAAATGATTGGCTACGCTTCCCCTTATAAATACAAACACTGGCCCCAAAGGAACCCGCGATCTGGTGTCTGCTGGCTCTGGCTTTATCTTTCCCTCTCCCCGTCTCGTCCGACTTTAGCCACTCTGGCCTCCTAGCCGGTTCTTGAACTTACTGTGCATGCCTCTGGGCATCTGGTCTCGCTGTTTTTTTCTGCCTGACACTCGCGTTGCTCCCATGTCCATTTGACTCACTCATTGCCTTCATGTCTTCATCCAAACATCGCTTTATTTTTGACAAGCATGAGGGAGAAAAATTTCCCTAGCCCTCCTATTCTAAATAGCAATTCCTTCTTATCAACTTCCACCTCTGTGTTTTGCTTTCACTCAGTTGCAGTTATCGCCACCCGAGAAGAGCTGACTCATTTGAAAAGACCTCATTTGATGCTGGGAAGGATTGAGGGCAGGAGGAGAAGGGGATGATAGGGGATGAGATGGTTGGATGGCATCACCAACTCAACGGACATGAGTTTGAGCGAGCTCCAGGAGTTGGTGATGGACAGGGAGGCCTGGCGTGCTGCGGTTCATGGGGTGGCAAAGAGTCAGAGACGACTGACTGAACTGAGTGACTGAACTGAACTGAGATATTTTTGTACCTATCATTGTTTTTGGCTTTCTCCTTTACTAGCATGAGTGGCATTAGGGCATCCTGGTTGAAAGCTAGACTGTAGGGACAGGGTTACAAGGCTTGCATTCTCACTCTACCACTGACAGTGTGATCTTCAGTAGGCAGCCCTATGTCTCAATTTCCTAAGCTCTAAAATGGGGATGATAAGAGTATCTATTTTATATGCTTACAATCTGACCTGGAACACAATCTACACTATTTAAGTGTTACTTGCTGCTGCTATTATTACTTTTACTTTTATTATTAGAATTAAGTTTCATGAAGGCAGGGACTGAGTTTTCTTTGTATCCTCATTTACGCATTAAATAAATGCTACTTTGCATGCATCATGAGAAGCACTGGGCTGGAAGAAGCACAAGCTGGAATCAAGATTGCCAGGAGAAATATCAATAACTTCAGATATGCAGATGACACCACCACCCTTATGGCAGAAAGTGAAGAGGAACTAAAAAGCCTCTTGATGAAAGTGAAAGAGGAGAGTGAAAAAGTTGGCTTAAAGCTCAACATTCAGGAAACTAAGATCATGGCATCTGGTCCCATCACCTCATGGGAAATAGATGGAGAGACAGTGGAAACAGGGTCAGACTTCATTTTTTTGGGCTCCAAAATCACTGCGGATGGTGACTGCAGACATGAAATTAAAAGACGCTTACTCCTTGGAAGGAAAGTTATGACCAACCTAGATAGCATATTAAAAAGCAGAGACATTACTTTGCCAACAAAGGTCCTTCTGGTCAAGGCTATGGTTTTTCCAGTGGTCATGTATGGATGTGAGAGTTGGACTGTGAAGAAAGCTGAGTGCCAAAAAATTGATGCTTTTGAACTGTGGTGTTGGAGAAGACTCCTGAGAGTCCCTTGGACTGCAAGGAGATCCAACCAGTCCATCCTAAAGGAGATCAGTCCTGGGTGTTCATTGGAAGGACTGATGTTGAAGCTGAAACTCCAGTACTTTGGTCACCTCATGCGAAGAGTTGACTCATTGGAAAAGAACCTGATGCTGGGAGGGATTGGGGGCAGGAGGAGAAAGGGGCGACAGAGGATGAGATGGCTGGATGGCATCACCGACTCGATGGGCATGAGTTTGGGTAAACTCCGGGAGTTGGTGATGGACAGGGTGGCCCGGTGTGCTGTGATTCATGGGGTCACAAAGAGTCGGACACGACTGAGTGACTGAACTGAACTGAACTGAACTGACTTTGCATGCATGTAGTTTTTTAAAGAAAAAATTTTAAATATAACATGCATACATTAACAGAAAATGAGCATCATAAATATACAGTTCAGTGAATTTTCACAATAAAATCCATGAAACTACCAGCCCTATTAAGAAATGAAATATGAACAGTTTACCAGAAGTCCATCCCAATAACTCTGACATTCCCTGAAGCTACTATCTTGACTCCTATCATTATAGATTAATTTTTTCTATTTTAAAAATCTATGTAATTAGAATCATATAGTTAGTACTCTGTTATAACAGACTTCTTTCATTAGTTGCAGCATGAAGCAGTCATTTATTCATTCTCATGACTGTATAGTATTCCAGTGAATACTGTATTCAGTTAGTATTCCAACATGGAACTACACCATCATTTATTTACCCATTCTTCTAGCTGATGGACACTTGGGTGACTGGTTTCTAGTTTGGGACTATTATGAATGGTGTTGCTCTAAAAACTCTCAGACATGTCTGGAGCACATAGGCATGTGTGTATATATACCTAGAAGATGAATTTATTGGGAAGTAAGGCATGCTTTTGTTTAGCTTTAATAGATTCTGTCCAAAAGTTTTCCCAAATGGTTGTACCAGCTTACACTCCTTATAGCAGCAGGTCAAAGCTCCAGTGTTCATTTATTTTTAAGCAACATAAATAACTGTATTATTCAATAGATTGTGTTCTCTTTCCCACTGTTTTCAAGAATACTATGCTTTTAAGACTTACATACGTTGCACTTATTCCCTCTAACTACTGCATAATATTTTAGTATTATGTCTTCATCAATTGAATCATTTTTTCTGATTATTTGAAATAGTGCTTGTCAGTGTAGCAGGTTTTTGTTTGCTTGCTCGGCACCCATTCTACTCTTCTTCCATCCCAACAACTAACTGTGCTCATCTACATGGACAAGTGCTCCAACCCCAGTCCCCAGAGGTGACTCTTAGGTCACCCAAACAGATCTGGTACTTTATTTCCCTTTTGACCCTGTTCTGGCCAATGAGACTTGAAGAGAAGTCTGTACAGGCTGGAACAGTGGAAAGGTGCTTCTTCTGACAAGCTTTCTTACTAAAGTCTTCCAAGACACACAAGGAAGATGTACTCTTTTCTTACCTGGACACTTGTGTGAGATCGTGTTAGCTGGAACTTGTGCAGCCATCTCCTGACCATGGAAGAAGCTGGTTGAAAGATGAAAAAACACTGAGTCAATCATTATAGCACTAAGCCAGGAGCTACCCTACCTCCAGACCTGTTGGATAAGAAAACTATTTTAATTAGATTTTCTTACTTGCAAGCAAAATGGTCCTATTACAATGAAAACATTAGCATCGGCTTGTTCTTTAAAAGCTATTTTATATTAAAGTGGATTCATAGAACACTGGGCTTCCCCAGTGACTCAGTCAGTAAAGAATCTGCCTGCAATGTGGGAGACCCAGGCTCAATCCCTAGGTTGGGAATATTCCTTGGAGAAGGAACTAGAAACCCACTCCAGTATTGTTGCCTGGAGAATCCCATGGACAGAGAAGCCTGGTGGGCTACAGTCCATGGGGTCTCAAAGAGTCAGATACAACTGAGTGATTAAGCACAGCACAGCACAGTAAGGAGATTCTGGTGAGGAAGATAAAACTCACTGGTTGCCTTAGGCCACAGTCGCTGGCTCGACCTTTAGCACCAGAGTGAGGCTTCAGCCACATGAACTGAAATTAGATGTAGAGAGGTGGATCCTCAGAGGAAAATCAGTGAAATGAATGCCAGTGCCAATGAACCACACCTCCTGTTTTTCACACCTTTTGTGGTCCCCTCCTTCAAATCTGGGGCCACTGGCTAGCTTTTTTATAAACAGACCTTTGTATGTTGTCACCCTGCTTATTTAACTTATATGCAGAGCACTTCATGTGAAATGCTGGGCTGGATGAATGACAAGCTGGAGTTAATTGCCATGAAAAATATCAACAACCTTAGACAGGAAAATCATACCACTCTAATGGCAGAAAATGAAGGGGGATTAAAGAGCTTTTTGATGAGGGTGAGAGAGGAGAGTAGAAAAGCTGGCTTAAAACTCAACATTCAAAAAACTAAGTTCACAGCATCCAGTCCCATCACTTCAAGGCAAATAAAAAGGGAAAAAGTTGAAGAAGTAACATTTTATTTTCTTGGGCTCCAAAATCATTACCAGTGATGACTGCAGTCATGAAATTAAAAGACACTTGCTCCTTGGAAGAAAAGCTATGACAAACCTAGATAGCATATTAAAAAGCACTGACATCACTTTGCCAACAAAGATCTGTATAGTCAAAGCTATGATTTTTCCAGTAGTCATGTACAGATGTGAAAGTTAGACCATAAAGAAGACTGAGAGCCAAAGAATTGATGTTTTCAAATTGTGGCACTGGAGAAGACTCGAGAGTCCCTTGGACTGCGCGGAGATCAAACCAGTCAATCCTAAAGGAAATCAACCCTGAATATTCACTAGAAGGGCTGATGCTGAAACTGAAGCTCCAATACTTTGGCCACCTGATGCAAAGAGCTGACTCATTGGAAAAGATCCTGATCCTGGGAAAGATTAAGGGAAGGAGGATAAAGGGGCAAAAGAGAGTGAGATAGTTGGATAACATCACCAACTCAACGGACATGAATTTGAACAAATTCTGGGAGATAGTAGAGGACTGAGGGGCCTGGTGTGCTGCAGTCCATGCAGTTGCAAAGAATTGGACACGACTTAGTGACTGAATGGCAACAATAACAATTTTTAAGAAAAGTTTTAGATCTATCGGAAAAACAAGGCCACAGTGCACACAATTCTCACATTCCCCCTCGCTGAATTTCTCCTATTAATAATAACATCTTATATTTGCATGGTATATTTGTTACAATTAATGAAAACTTATTAACTCATTATTATTAACTAAAGTCCATAGTACTTTATCCAGAGTTTCTTCAGTTCAGTTCAGTCGCTCAGTCATGTCTGACTCTTTGTGACCCCATGAACTGCAGCGCTCCAGGCCTCCCTGTCCATCACCAACTCCCGGAGCTTGCTCAAACTCATGTCCATTGAGTGGGTGATAACATCCAACCATCTCATCCTCTGTCATCCCCTTCTCCTCCTGCCTTCAATCTTTCCCAGCATCAGGGTCTCTTCAAACGAGTCAACTCTTCCCATCAGGTGGCCAAAATACTGGAGTTTCAGCTTCAACATCAGTCCTTCCAATGAACACCCAGGACTGATCTCATTTAGGATGGACTGGTTGGATCTCCTTGCAGTCCAAGGGACTCTCAAGAGTCTTCTCCAACACCACAGTTCAAAAGCATCAATTCTTCAGTTCTCAGCTTTCTTTATAGTCCAATTCTCACATCCATACATGACCACTGGAAAAACCATAGCCTTGACTAGATGGACCTTTGTTGACAAAGTAATATCTCTGCTTTTTAATATGCTGCCTAGGTTGGTCATAACTTTCCTTCCAAGGAGTAAGTGTCTTTTAATTTCATGGCTGCAATCACCATATGCAGTGATTTTGGAGCCCAAAAAAACAAAGTCTCTCACTGTTTCCATTGTCTCCCTATCTATTTGCTATGAAGTGATGGGACCAGATGCCATGATCTTAGTTTTCTGAATGTTGAGCTTTAGGCCAACTTTTTCACTCTTCTCTTTCATTTTCATCAGGAGGCTCTTTAGTTCTTCTTCACTTTCTGCCATAAGGGTGGTGTCATCTGCATATCTGAGGTTATTAATATTTCACCTGGCAATCTTGATTCCAGCTTGTGCTTCATCCAGCCCAGTGTTTCTCATGATGTATTCTGCATGTAAGTTAAATAAGCAGGGTGACAATATACAGCCTTGCCGTACTCCTTTTCCTATTTGGAGCCAGTCTGTTGTTCCATGTCCAGTTCTAACTGTTGCTTCCTGATCTGCATACAGGTTTCTCAAGAGGCAGGTCAGAGTTCCTTAGTTTCCACCTAACATCTTTTTCAGCTCCAGGGTCTAATCCAGAATACCACATAACATTTACTTGTCATTATCTCCTTTGGTTCATCTTGGTTGTAACAGTTTTTCAAAATTTACTTTTGATGACCTTAACAGTTTTGAGGAATATAAATCAATTATTTTGTGGGATTTCCTTCTATTGAAACTTATCTGATGTTTTTCTCATAATTAGACTGGAGTTACGGGTTTTTGTGACACTCGTGGTAAACAACCCGCCTGCCAGTGCAGCAAACGTAAGAGACGCAGGTTCGATCCCTGGATCAAGAAGACCCCCTGGAGAAAGGAATGGCAACGCACTCCTGTATTATTGCCAGGACAATCCCATGGACAGAGGAGCCTGGTGGGCTACAGCCCATGGGGTTGCACAGAGTTGGACATGACTGACTACTAACACTTTCATTTTCATGGCTTTTGGAAGGAAGAGCATAGAAGTGCCATTTTTATCACAACATATCAAGGATAAATATTGCTAACATGAATTATCATTGTTGATAATGACCTTGATCATAAGGCTGAGATACACTTTCTTTACCCTGTTCTATTCTGTGCTATTTGGAAGGAAGTCAGAATGAACAAATCAAGGATTCATGCTTTCCCTTCTTGCAGTGAAATATCTACACACGTACATTATCTGGAGTTCTTCAAGGGAGATTTGCCTCTTCTCTCACATTTATTTATTAATTTAATTATTTATTTCTATCAGTATGGATCCACTGGATCCCTATCTTATACTTTGGTGATAATCCAGTATTATGTATTTGTTTTATTGCTCAAATCATTTTTGCTTTGGCAGTTGGGAGTTCTATTGGTTGATACCTGTGTATGACTTGCATGCTAAGTTGCTCCATTGTATTTGACTCTTTGCAACCCCACGGACTATAGCCTGCCAGGCTCCTCTGTCCATGGAAATTTCTAGGCAAGAATACTGGAGTGGGTTACCATTTCCTCCACCAGGGTATCATTCCAACCCAGGGATCTAACCCACATCTCCTGCATTGGCAGTGAGATTCTTTACCATTGCAACACAGGGGAAGCCCCTATCTTTCTACTAATTGAATAAAATAAATGATGCCATATGACTTCCAAAGCTTTGTTATCAAAAGCTTTGTGGCTTCTGCAAGAGTCTCTTGAACTTTTACTCTGGGAGAAACAACCACCATGTAAAAATTCTAACTGTAATGAGACTGTAATACTGTGAGGAATCCCAAACTAGCCATATGAAGAGGTCATGTGTTAACAGAAAGAGAGAGACCACCTTCTAGCTCTTCCAGCCATTCTAGCTAAGGAGCCAAATATGTGAATCAAGAAGCCATCTTAGATGTCTAACCCACTCAAGGCTTCAGATTACTCTAGTTCTGCCACCATCTGAATGCAACTATATGAGAGGCTCCAAGCAAGAATTCCAAGTTCAGCAGAGTCCAGGCAATCTACAGAACCATCTATGGTAACAATGAACTGCTATTTTAAGTCACTAAATTTGGGGGCAGGGGGTGTGATGCAGTAAAAGATAACTGAAACAGATGCAAAAATCTACCAGTTGCAGTATTAACTCTCAAATTAGAATGAGTTTTAGTAAACAGCATATGGTAATGATTTTCTTGTTTTATCACTCAGAAGAAATCATTTATCTAGACATATGTGACAAAACTGTTAATGAATCTTTTTCTTCTCCAATAAAGTTATTTAACTTCTGGGGCTCTTGAGGTAACATTTTGATCAGAAACATTGCTCCATAGAGACAGTGAGCTTTCTCAAAATAATAGTCTCAGTTCAAAACCAGCAGTATTTGTCTTGAATAACTCTGTTGCCTGCCTAACAATGAGTCATGGCAAAGTAGACTTTGGAATAGAATTTTCAGGCAGCAGAATCTTTAAGAATTCAGAAACCTGAAATGTTTCCTAGTGTCATGGTGGGAAATAAATTTCTACATTTGAGACAATCTAAACTTCTACTGGCACTTTTATGGAGATGTGGGGAACGCAGGTCTCCATTCTACCAGAGGGCAGAAACTGCTGCCTTTCTAACTGAACTATACATTTCTGGGAGTTACAGGGGGTGGGGCTGAGGGAGATGAGGACACAGTGAGGAAAGAAGCCAAAATACACTTCCAGAAGAGATAAGTGTCCAGATTAGATTACCAGATTCAAGAAAGCTGTGACATCGATTTTTTTTCTTCAAGAGAAGATAATTTGGATTTCTATTTTATTCCCAGTTCCCCTCCTCTCTTTACTCTTATTTCCCATCTCTCGTTGAGAGCAGTTAGCTCTCGTTTTATTTACAAATATACTTAAGTTTCATTACTATGTACTCATTCTATCTAAATTTGAAATAATTTGACTTGGCTTGGCTTTAAGTTTAGCTTGAGATAATGAACAAAGTATTTGTCTAACAAAGTAATAGAATAAACAAGGCTAAGAAGAGTTTGTTTCAAGTAGTTAAGGTCAGAAGATTTTGGGTCTTAAATATTAACTGTGTCTATAAATATATATTGCTAATCTGCAAGCTTCCCTGGTGGCTCAGTGGTAAAGAATCCGCCTGCCAATGTAGGAGATGCAGATTCAATTCCTGGATCAGGAAGATCCCCTGGAGAAGAAAACGGCAACCCACTCCAGTGTTCTTGCCTGGAGAATCCCATGGACAGAGGAGCCTGGCGGGCTACAGTCCATGGGGTCACAGAAGAGTCAGACACGACTGAGTGACAAAACAACAGCAACAACAGCACACATCAATTAAAGTTGCCAACACAATAAAAAGATACTTCTTTTTAAATAGTCACCAAGAAGGGCCACTAGAGTCTAGAGAAAGAAGATTCCCTAGACAGTGTATTAGAAAGCAAAGACATCATTTTGCCAACAAAGGTCCATCTAGTTAAGGCTACTGTCTTTCCAGTAGTCATGCATGGATGTGAGAGTTTGACCTTAAAGAAAGCTGGGCACCGAAGAATTGATGCTTTCAAACTATGGTGCTGGACAAAAGACTCTTGAGAGTCCCTTGGACAGCAAGGAGATCAAACCAATCAATCCTAAAGAAAATCAGTCCTGAATGTTCATTGGAAGGACTGATGCTGAAGCTGAAGCTCTAATAGTTTGGCCACCTGATGCAAAGGGCCAACTACTTGGAAAACATCCTGGTGCTGGGAAAGATTGAAGGCAGGAGGAGAAGGGGGTGACAGAGGATGAGATAGTTGGATGGCATCACCGATTCAATGGATGTGAACTTGGGAAACCTCCGGGAGATGGTGTGGGACAGGGAGGCCTGGCGTGCTGCAGTCCATGAGGTCACAAAGAGTCAGACATGACTTGGCAACTGAACAACAACAAACTTATACATGTTGCTTTTTTCTTGCTTTTTTTCACTGAATTTAGACTTAGAGATCTTTTTATCCATCATGCTAAACTAGGCAATTTCATTCACATTTCCTTCCCAGCCATGGTAGGTATGAGTTAAGTGTACTTGCTAAGTCGCTTCAGTTGTGTCTAACTCTTTATGACTCTGTGGACCATGGCCTCCCAGGATCCTCTGTCCATGGGATTCTACAGACAAGGATACTAAAATCGGTTGCCATACCATCCTCCAGAGGATCTTCCAGTCCCAGGGATCAAACCCATATCTGTTATTCTCCTGCATTAGCAGGCAGGTTCTTCACCACTAGTGCCACCTGGGAAGCCCATTTGAGTTACAGTGAGAGTAATACTATCAAAGGCAGAGTGGGAGAGGAGACTTACTTTGCCCAATTTATCACATCAGAGTAGCTAAGCAGGGGTGGGGAGGTCATTACATAGTAAGATGTCTTAAACATCAGAAGTCATCATCCTACACATGAGTTGCAATTAATGGATGTAAATACAGCATCCACAGATTGTTAGCTGCCCCACTCCCCCTGTTTACACACACACACACATACACACACAGACATGGAAACACTAAATCAGTGACCATGCTAGAATTCCTAAGCAAGAAAATTTCAACACTTCTCTTTAAGTACCCAACCCCTCTATGCCAGCTCTCCACATTACACTTTCCAGAGGTGAATTCACCAGATGTAGTGTTTCCTAGATGGCAAGCCATTCCAGTATTCTTGTCTGGGAAATCCAAAGGACAGAGAAGCCTGATGGCCTACACTCCAAGGAGTCACAAAAGAGTCAGATATGACTTAGCAACTAAACAGAAGCAGTTTCCTAGACTCAAGAATTTTAGGAGTCTTGTGAAAACTTCGGATTCCCACCTCCATCCCTTGGATATTCTTATTTAGATTTGAATCTTTACTTTTAGGGAAAAATGTTTTAAGATGCTAAATACATTCTCATGTGTATGTTGAAACAACTCTCTAAGGGACTAGTCATTATAATAGATTCTGAATATCTTACTAGGTGTTTTTCTCTAATGCCTATTTTAAAGGAATCTTTCAGAGAAGAGCTTCCCAAAGTTTTTCATGATGATAAATATATTAAAAGTTAATACTTGTTTGGCACACTGGAGGAGGCCACTGTCAGCCAGAAGCAACAGATCCAGGAGTTTTAGAAGGATGGCAAGATGAAAAGTGGCATTTCAAAGTGCAATGGTTGGGAAATTTTGCTTTAGAGTACCTTGGGGGGAAGGAGAAAAGAAAGTGGCATTTGTTTAGCTCTTGTATGTGTGGTGCTATATTTTAAGGCTTTATCTTGCCTACAATCTATTAAGAATAGACAAATGTGTATTACTTCCTCCATTTTAAAGAAAAACTAACAGTCGGTTTTAGATCAAACCTCTTCCAGAGATTGAGTCAAAGACTAGAATTTGAACTGACATTTCTGGCTCCTATGTCCAAAATTTTTTTAGCATTGCCTCAAATGGTAACCAATACATAGCTCAAAGATTAGGGAATGTTCAAGAAAAACTCAAATGACACAGCCTCTCCTGGATGTATTTTGTCTTCAACTCTAGTTGCTGACGCCAGAACACAATTCTCTTTGTGGTCACTAGTCTCCAAGATGACCCCAGTGACCTTGCCTCTTGGTATTCATGCTCTGGTATTCCTTCTCCAAAATTATATCAGGATTGGTCTGTATAAACAAGAAAATATAGAAGTCACACTGATATGTAACTTTCAAGGTAGGTTAGCGAGAATCTAGCTCCCATGAGGTGAGGAGACTTGAACAGTCTGATGGAGAGGCCCACATAGGTAGGGAGTGCCAACAGGCTTGGAAATGCACTATCTTGGAAGCAGTTCCTTCTGCACCAGTCAAGTCTTCAGATGACTGCAGTCCCAGCTGATCTCCTAATTGCAACTTCATAAGCCACCCTGAGTCAGAGCCCCCCAGCAAATCTTCTCCCAGATTCCTGACTTACAGAAACTGTAAGATCATAACAAACTTAATGTTTTATGCCTCTAATTGTTGTAGTAATTTATTATACAACAATATGTAACTAGTACCGGTTTCTAAAACATGGATTGAAGAGCAAAACACAGTAGGCATTTGATTCTATTATATTGATATATTCCACAGTCACTTGAGATAAGAAAAAAAAAGTAAGTTTTTTTTTTTCTGAAAATAAATAAATAAATGAAGTATTTTTAAAAGACTTTTGTTACACTTTTCAAACACTGTTAACTTTTTGTTTTGCTTTATCAAGGACTGGTATGGAAAACAGAACAAAAGCAGCAGAGCAAGGTCACTTCAACTAAATAGTGAGGGTAAATATCTACACTTGATGTTTGAACCAGTATGAATGAAAAATAAAATAACCTACCAAGTGGGCAGGAGAAGTGGTTTGTAAACCCAACTCAGTGCTGTGCCAAACTGACATATGGCCTCTGATGACAAACTATGTCTTCAGGCTAAAGCTGAAGCACATGTTTGCTTATTGGTTTGTCAACTAGAAAACAAAGTAATTCTGTTAATTACCACCAGAAGACCTAGAGAGAGAAAAATAAACAGAACTGAATTTTCCTCAGTCCAAGATGGAGTTTTTTTTTTTTTTTAAGTCATGCTCTGGGAAAAGAAACCTATAATTAGGTCTAAAGACAGTTCATTTAAATCTGTGATAATTTATTAATCATCCATATAAAAATATTTCCAAGAAAGGAATGAATACCTAAGGGAAGTATAGCTAACAGGTCATAACGACATGATATTATAGGAAGACCAATATTACCAGGGCACATTCATTCGGGCATTCTTTTTGCCAAGTATATTTTTCATTATTTTTACCTACTACCCATCAAAGCAATATGGTATAATAGGTTAATACTCTAACTCACAATTTCTAAACGAGGGAACTCAGATAGGCTAGATAAGTACAAAAGTGGTTTCTGTAAACATTGAGAACTAAACCTGGGTAATGTTATCTAGCTTGTGGGCACTTGCCTTTCATATGGCAAGTCCCAGAATGGGGGCAGGAGATGAAGGGGAGAAGAGGTGGTGAAGCAAACCACTTAAAAGTAACCTCTTCCTCCATACCCTCATCCCCAGGCCTCTGGTATTCCTAAGATCTTTTCATCCTGCTCTAAATCTGTCAAGGGACTGCAAATACTGTTGCATGCTGCACATCCTTATGACCTAAACCCAATCTGTCCACAATGCCATCCTACCAATCATTAACCTAAATGAGGCTGACCCAGCATGGGCCTCCAGGTTACCGTTAAGGGGCAGGTCCATTGCCCTCTATCGAGTCAACCTCAGGCCCATGAGAGAAGCAGTTTACCCAGGTCTACCTCTAACATCTGTAGGACTGGAACAGGAACACAAATGGAGATCCATATTTAAAAGTTAAAAATCAGGCTAACAGAATTGTTAGCTAAAATGTCTTAGTGTCCTATCTTGACATTCTCATAACAACAAAATCTTTTTTCAAATATGTGCAAGAGCTTTGGGTTTTATATGACTGAAAATCAGCAAAATAATAAAAACTGCTAAAGGGAACAATTGCACCTGTCTGAGTGATATTTGGATGAGTAATAAAGACATCTGTCATTTATAAAGTATATGTTTATTCTATAAAATACATTTTTCTTGCCTTTGGCTCAGCAAAGTTATTAATTATGTTGTTAAATCAAGATTTTCAGGGAATTCCCTGACGGTCCATTGGTTAGGACGTCACGCTTTCATTGCCGAGGGACCAGGGTCAATCCCTGGTCTGGGAACTAAGATTCAAGCTAGCTGTGTGGCACAGCCAAAAAAAAAAAAACAAACTTTTCACATAATTTGAATTCTGACAGCAAATACCAAATAGATGACCTTTCTTGGATTGAAATTATTGCAGAGTTTTTTTTATTAATTTCCTTTGGAAAAACTTAGCTCTGCTGAGATAGTAGCAAATGGAACTGTCAATAAAATTTTCAAAGCAACATTCAGTTCAGAAGTGAACATTCATGTCACATTTCAGACTCAAACACTGTAAAGGGCTTGCATGTGATAAATTATCATCTCAGAAAATATTATAAAGTATTTTAAGTTCATCACACAGGTTGCTATCACAGTGTGATTCTTCAGGATCTCTTAAGACAATATTCAGATTCATACAATAATTCTCAATTCTTCTGCTTTCACATTTTTCAATTTCAGAATATTATAAAAAATTTAAAATTGCAGTGCTCTTCATCTGTTCAAATCTTTCTTTGGTTTCTAATGGTCAGAAAATAGCCTTTATAGAAGTGAGTTTGGGTGTTTGTTTTTTTGTATGTGAATTTGCTCCTTTGGAGTCATATGAGCATTTTTATTTCTTCATTTTAATTTTCTAACTTTTTTGGTTTGTCATTTTTGCTTCTTATTGCACATGTAGTTTCTTTCTATTTATAAAAACCACTTTAAATTCTAAGAGTTTTTCAATCCTTTTAAAAGTAGCCAAATTTAGATTTTTTTCCCTAAGCTTTTGCTAATATTATTAATAGAAAATAAATATGTGACTAGACATACTCAAAATTAATTTCATTTTCTGCCAAAAACCACAATTTACTATTTGAGAAACTTTCTGTTATTTTACTTGACTGTCCTAAGACATTTTGAATCTTGTTTAAATCTAACTGCTTTAGCAGCATTTGATCAGCATTCCCATTGTTTATCTTTGACTATTTATTAGGTCAAATTCTATGTTTTTCTCAAGATGTTCCACCTTTGGACAGACCCTGAAAATACTATATATAATGTTTAAACTGTTCCAAAGAATGACAACAATATCAGAGGTATCGGGACTATGTCTCTTCGTAGAAAATTCAAACCATGCAGTGTAAATGGCATGAAGAGTCCTTCTGGACTTTTCACCAAAATCACCTTTGTTGTTATCAACCATGTTACTATCAGTAACACAGTTTTGCTCTCAACAATCTTTTAAATTAAAGTCTAAAATTGAAGTTGTTTTTTTGACTCTTCCCTCAGTCAAAAACTTGTACTTTTTACAACAGTTTAGAAACCAATGAGAGATTCATTCATTTAAACTTCCTTCCTTTATTCTCCTGGTCACCAGTGTATAAATAAATAAATGTTACTTATGTAGCAATACTTTGGATTCTGGGGTTTCCCAATGGCTCAGCAGGTAAAGAATACACCTGCAATGCAGGTGACACAGAAGACATGGGTTCGATCCGGGGTTGGTAAGATCCCCTGGAGTGGGAAATGGCAACCCACTCCAGTATTCTTGCCAGGATAATCCCAATGACAGAGGAGCCTGGGGGGCTACAGTCCATGGAGTCACGGAGTTGGATATGAGTCAGTGACTGAGCACATGGCACTTAGACTTTGGATACTGGTACAACAAAGCTGAACTGAATACTCTTTCCTTTTTAAAATTTGGGAGATGATTTTTTGTCTCATTTTAATATCTCTTAAATTAATAATTTCATTTTTATTTCTCCTTACTAGAGAATTACCATTTGCTTCATTATTTCTTACTCATCTTAAGTTTTTGGTCATTCTTTCATCAAATTTAAAAACCACTTCTACAAATCTTAAACACTTACCATTACATTCTGTCAATATTTTGCTGTTCTGCCATGAAAGGCATCACTAAACTTGGCTGAATGTCAGACACACAATTATTCTTTAAAGAAGATTATGCCCAGGTACTAGCTGACATTTACTTTTATTTGTGAAATATTATTAGTCTGCTATTTGCTTGTCTCCTTTTTCAATTCTAGTCATTACTGTATTTTTTGTGTGCAAACGACATTTGTGGCATTTTAATTGAGAATTTAAGTGCTTTTTATTACAAATACATTCATTGGCTGAAATATATCATGAAGATGGACTGTGAAATATGTTAACAGTGATAACAAAACAGTTTCTAAAGAGAGAATATAAAAGCCAGTTTCTAAAATCACCTTCTATTTGAAAGAAATTTAGAATAAAATGAAATACAAAAATTGTGCCATGTTCATGCAATGGAAAATCATAATCATTAATTTGAAACTAAATGCGTTTTACTAGCAACATTCAAACTGTGAAAAGGACATGGTGTCACCATTTCCAAGAACTTCCAGTCAAATTGGATTTCTTCCTGTATTTGCTGATTTTAAGACGATTTGTTTCTCCATCTTCTAAAGGATAGGCCAGAGTTACATTTGTTGTTTCTGAGTTATGAAAGTGATACAAAGTTGATTCTTCTTCATTCTCATTGTTTTAATTAGTCACTAAATCTTCATTTAATAGAGTGTATAAAATTGCAAGGTTTTTTTTTATCTGACCCACTTAAGTTGTAGGTTTGATGAGAATAATGTTCATGTTAATTTGCATTGTTTTGGTTAGTAGTTAAATCCTCATTAAATAAGAACTTGTAATCTCTTATTTGCAAATTCTATTAGGATCATACTCAACAGAAGTCTGCTCACTTCCGTTGTTCCAATATTTTTATTTTAAATTAAGTAGACTCTTCTTGGACTTCCCTGTTGGCTCAGACAGTGAAGAATCTGCCTGCAATGCAGAAAACCGGGGTTCGATTCCTGGGTCAGGAAGATTCCCTGGAGGAGGGAAAGGCAACCCACTCCAGTATTCTTGCCTGGAGAATTCCATGAACAGAGGAGCCTAGTAGGCTATAGTCTAGGGGGTCACAACGAGTCAGACACAATTGAGCAACTAACACTTTCACTTCCCAGAATTCTTCTTTGAAATTTTTCTATTTCTTTTTTCTCCCCAGCTTTATTTCTATCATAATTATTCTTTACCTGCCCTCATTCTCAAGGATCTAAAAGACTTAAAAGTAAATGTTAACATTTAAATGGTATAAAATTTGGATTATTTTAATCAAAAATGTAGGGCTTCCCTGGTGGTCCAGGGCCACAACTACCAAACCCATGCGCCAGACCTACTGAAATCCAAGCACCCAAGAGCCTGTTTCTGCAGCAAGAAAGGCCGCTGCAATGAGAAGCCCTCACACCACAACCAGAGAGTAACCCCTGCATGCCACAAATAGAGAAAGCCCACACACAGCAACAAGGACTCAGTACAGTCAAAAATAAATAAATATTTTTAAAAAACAAAAATTTTTTAAAGTAAATTTAAAATGCACACAAATTAAAACTTTTCATGTGTTAACAGTTATTTTTCTTTTAAAATATATACAAGCATTAAACTTAAAAGGTAAAATACAAACTGTAATGAATATCAAATTATAAAATGAAATTAAATAATGCTGGAATTTTTATTTTAATGTTTGAAATTTTAATTAATCTTATTAAACATTTTTACAAAAATAAAACTGTTTGCATCTCTCACATTCAACGTCCATCTAGTTGCCAGGTAGCATAACCAATAATACTTCATAGCATTTGGATGCAATTGCTAACGAGTGTCAGTCGCAAGCATGAATGTGTGGTGCCAGAAGGGCCTGCTGGCACTTAAAAACTTGTTAAGTATCGTCTATATTTGTGATTTGAGGGTCCTCTGCCACACCGAGCCCAGAGCCTTGTTTTCCCAGATCTAAGTAGGATACTGAACTCATCTTTCTATCCTTCCTCTCCTCCTTTCTTAGTCCACTGCCTTAGTGCACCTCAAAATCAGGGCTCCTACCCCTCAGCTCAGCTAAGGCCTTGATTTATTGATTTACTCATTCGGCTACTCCATGATGTATTGAGAATTTGAGCTGAACAAGTTCTTCAGACTCTCACGAGTTCTACAACGTTCTTTGTGAGAAGAGCACAAGTCCCTCTAGTGAGGACGGGCCATCACACTTCTGTACATGCTGTTCCCGTGTCTGAAACACTGCGCTCTCCCCTTCTCAGACTCACTTAGATCTCAGCTCAGTTGTAACTTCCAAGGAAAAGCCTTCCTTGGCAGCCCCAATTAGTTCAAATCCCCTTTGGATGTGTCCCCTTAGCATCTAGTCCTATTTAACAGAGCGAGGATCTTATATTCATTTCATAACTTGGTGAGCGTTTGTCTCCTCCATAGAGAACTGACAGAAGGATCATGTCTGAGTGTGTCTTAGCACACTGTCACATTCCCCAGAGCTTAGCCCCCGTTGCACACATAGAAGACACTCAAGATTTAATTAACTGGGAGCCACTCAGCTGTATCTTACATTCTGTTTTCTTTCTTGCCTTTAGACGTTGGTCGATCATGCAGCTAAAAAAAAAAAAAAATCTATTTGCCTTTTATCTCAGCTTAATAATATCACGTCAGGAAAGCTTTCCCACACTAACTACTTCAAATACCCATGGTTTTTGTTTTTTTTTTTTTATGTTGGAAAAAAAGTGTAAACTCCAGTTGGCCTCCCGACATGATTTCACATCATGTGTTTACACCTAAGCACCTGTGCTCCAGTGAACTCTCCCCAAAGCTGTGAAAAAATACTGCACTAAAAAGACTGGCTTTGTGGTGGGCAGACTGCATTACAATAATCTTCGGAATATTTTCACTGGTTTAGCAAATCTTAAGTTTGGACACAGAGCATGGCTAATTTTAGCAATAGGTATATTTTCCCTAAATCAAGTATTTAGAACACTGACTGACATAGGAACTAGAAAATACATTTTCTAATATGATCACATTTCTTTAGATAGCTTAGGATTTATCCTCAGCATTCCATTTTTACCTAGACACCAAGCAGCCAGGGAAACACAAACAAATATTTCCAGAAAGTTACTTGACTCTTTTTTTTTATATTTTGCAAAATTTAACTTCATTACCATGAAATCATTTGTTTATTATAGAATGACTTTCATCCTGGTTCTGCTGAGAACTTGAAAAATTAGATGAACCAAAAATGATGGTAAAGTGTCTTTCTCCATTTTCTCACCACTCCCAATATTTAGTGAATACAGACCAAACTTTAATATAGATTCCTACGTCTTCTGCTTTCTGATACACGTCTGTAGGATATTTGGTCCCTGTCTCTTTACACAATTTTCCTTGCACAAAAGAAAAAAAAAGAAAGAGCAAAATTGGACTGTAATAATTGAACACTGACATCACAATCCACAAAATAACCATTGTTGAGTTGAATCAGCAGTGAAAGTTTTTTAGTAGATAGATTTTTTTTTTTTCTCATTGTAAGTCTTGGCATATTTTAAGCAATGGCATAATGGAACTGTCAAGATGAACCCAGTCAAATGGGGTATCTCATTCTCAGGAGTTACTGAGTGTCCATGTAGCCTGGGGGGACAGACCAGTTTGTCTCAAACAACTAAACTTTCTACCCAAAGGGGCTGAAGGGCAAAGAAGGATTTTATTAAACTTAGTTGATGGGAAAACATCAGACTCTGCTCAAACTCAAATGAGCAAGCTCTGGTTCACTGGCCCAATCAGAAGCTTTACTAAATGAGACTCAGGAGGAAAGAAATGTGTTAAGAAATAAATTAGCAAAAATATATCATGCCAGAAGGCCTGACCTCCATTTGTAATCAATGAACTTATTCTGACAACAATAGTGTACCATCAAGTTCTGAGAAAGCATGCATTGCACACCCTAACTGTGTGGCTTTAGAAACAGAAGGGGGAAAATCTACACTTTTTTTTTTTTTTTTACTCATACAAAAACAAGATCAAAATTGCTTTGAGGTCTTTACTTCATGAGAAATAGCATTAACATTTCCTTAATCAAGTAATATGTTGGAAGTAGAGAGTCTAGTTCATCTGTTTTCATCAGGTAGTACAATGGAAATAGAGGGACTAGTAAGTGACTATTGCCTTGCCTCTAGCTGTAAGAGGCACACCTCAATAGTTTCATCTGCTGTAAAACAGCAGATGTTTCTCCTGAGATTCTAAGTTCTCTTTAGACCAAACAAAGCACTCCTCTGTGGTTGAGACGAGCCAAGGAACACATCCTATTGAAGCCTTGTCCAATCCCCAGGAATCCCAAATAGGACTACCATATTGTTTCCCACATGGCTTCAACTTCCTGGGAAGTGAAAGATTATTAAAATGTTTTAATCATTTCAAGTTCTTTGGAATGTCTTAACTTTTTGCCTTTTCAAAAGCATCATGGAATTATGCTTTTCTTTCCTTTCCGCACCACCTCCTTCTTTGGATTGTTTTTTCAGTTACTTTTTAACCATAATAAATAAAGAAATGACTGAACTTGTTAAGTGCTGGTTCTGATATGAATAGCAAATTGAAATCCTTTCCTTTAAAATAATAAAATAAACTTTGATTGTATTCTAGAGGTATAGACTGCTAAAAAAGTCACTTGGGGCAAATACTGGACAACCTTTCTGCAGTATTTTCAGTTAGTGTTAATTTTAGGGATTATGGTTTTAGTATATACTTTGCCTCCAGTGGGTGATAATAATTCTGTGGTTTTTGTTAGCTATTTCATTTCTTGGCTGAAATTACCCTGAAATAAAGGAAAGTCTGTGTTTATTTTGTAACTATTTCATTAGCAGGTTATACATTGCATTTTCTCATTGATCAGCTTTATTAGGGGGAGCCAGGAAAGTAACTTCCAAGGGATTTTATTAAATATCCATGTTTCTGAAGATAAAGTTGGAAGAAAAATTTCTTCTCCTTATCATGTTGCTTAAGTCTTATTTTTTCTTCCTACCTTTCATTATTTAACTGGCCTGTTATACATAATAGGGTTGTAAGATTGTCTCATAACATTGCTATGTCCTTAAAAATTTCCATGACCCATATTTTGGATTATACCTTCAAGACTTTTAAATAGAGAATAATTTCATGCTTATTCGGGACCCAATCTTTCCATTACTGTTCCTATTTTCTGTGTCCCAGTTCACAGATTTTTAGCATAAATCAGCCCAAAGCAAAAAACACGTTTCAGAGGTTCTGAAAGCAAGAGAGATTTGGAAACCTCAAATCGCCCCACTAGTCTTGAGCTTAACCTCAGATATGCAGATGATAACACTCTAATGGCAGAAAGTGAAGAGTTACGAAAGAGTCTCTTGAAGAGGCTGAAAGAGGAGAGTGAAAAAGCTGGCTTGAAATACAACATTATAAA
Source organism: Cervus canadensis (assembly GCF_019320065.1). Classification (NCBI taxonomy): domain Eukaryota; kingdom Metazoa; phylum Chordata; class Mammalia; order Artiodactyla; family Cervidae; genus Cervus; species Cervus canadensis. The sequence continues at coordinate 14,988,897 of NC_057389.1, forward strand.
AATTAAGATCTTAGCATCCAGTCCCATCATTTCATGGCAAATAAAAGGGAAAAGTAGAAGCAGTGACAGACTTTATTTTCTTGAGCTCCAAAATCACCATGGAAGGTGACTGACTGCAGCCACAAAATTAAAAGATGCTTGCTGCTAGGAAGGAAAGCTATGACAAACCTAGACAGCATATTAAAAAGGTGAGACATCACTTTGTTGACAACGGTCTGTATAGTTATAGCTATGATTTTTCCAGTAGTCATGTATGTATGTGAGAGTTGGACCATAAAAAAGGCTGAGTGCCAAAAAATTGATGCTTTCAAATTATGGTTCTGGAGAAGACTTTTGAGAGTCCCCTGGACTGAAAAGAGATCAAACCAGTCAATCCTAAAGGAAATAAACCCTGAATATTCATTGGAAGGACTGATGTTGAAGCTGAAGCTCCAATACTTTGGCCACCTGATGCAGAGCCGACTCACTGGAAAAGACCCTAATGCTGAGAAAGATTGAAAGCAAAAGGAGAAGGGGGCAACAGAAGATGAGATGGTTAGATAACATCACCGACTCAATGGACATGAATTTAAGCAAACTCCAGGAGATATTGGAGCACAGAGGAGAATGGCATGCTGCAGTTCATGGGGTAGCAAAGAGTTAGACATGACTTAGCGACTGAACAACAAATTAATTTATTACTGGGCCAGGGTGAGAAGGGAGGCCCAAACAGCTTCCACAAGTGGCATTTCAAGGTAAAAACTTATTTAGACTCTCATCAGTAAAATGAAACCAAGGACATCATTTTCACCAAAAAAATAATGCCTTTCATCCTGACCCCATAAGAGCTATTTGTCAAGAGCCATTGTAAAATCATCTCGATACTGACCCAGTACACCTAGGTTTCACAAAAGTGACTAAAACATCATTTCCTAGTATATTTAGAGCACATCCTCCCCTTTGCTTACTGTCATGACCGCACAGTCACTAGGAAAGTAGTGTGAGGAGTGCCTGGAGGGAAGAATAGGCAAGAGATGACACCTGTTCTCCCTACTTTCCCCAGCTACCCTTGTACAGGTTGGGCTACATCTGAAAAATTTCCAGAGACTTCCTTCTACCATCATGACTGCCACATAGAGACTTGGTGATGGTTGATCTACCTGTCAACTAGCTATGCTATAGTTAGTTCAAAGTTATCTAATCAAATGCTAATCTAGGTGTTGCTATAAAAGTATTTTTGTAAATCTGGTTAACATCTACAATCAGTTGACTTTAAGTAAAGGAGATTATCCTCAATAATGTGAGTGGGTCTTGTCAATGAGTTGGAAAGCCTAAGAGCAAAAATTGAAGTTTCCAGAAGAAAGAAGACTGACCTATCAACTTCTGACCCAGTTTCCAACTGGCCTATATCTCCTGCATTGCAGGTGGATCCTTTATCACTGAGCAACCAGGGAAGGCCCTTTTCGCCCACCACACACCCACGTGTAAAACAGACATATTGGTTCTGTTTCTCTGAAGAACCCTGACTGGTACAGAACCTTATTTCATTCCTGCTCCTTCCTTATTGGGCTGTATATTGTGAGTTAAGAGGAGTCATGAACAGAAAAGCATATTCAGGTTGGATAACTACAGTTCTAAGAACTATGCTTAATACTTGGGAGGATTCCTGGGGGAAACCAGAACACAGATTTAGCCCATATTTGACTATGTATATGTGGAGCACTACTGCGTTAGATAGATGCCTTTCCTATGCCTTTTTCGCCTTGCTTTAAATATGTAATTGTATTTGCACTACCAGCAAGGTCTCATAAATATGCCTCAATATTTAGACAAATATTTATAACACAAATTAGATATTTTTGTTATATAAACCCATAATTCTTGACAGTATGACATATATTTTAGCATGTAAATATTTCATTTTAATAGTGTTTAGGTATAGGTGTATTTCATATAATTATATTGAACTGGATCATTAAAGTTAACTGAAAATCAGCCATTCCTTTAATATGCAAAGCTGTTTCCTAGAAAATTTTGCACAAGCTTGAAAAACTACCTGAATTGTAAAAGTGGAAAATACTAATCAACAGGGATCTTTTAAGTAATACTAGATTTAAACAGCTGAAAAATTGAACTTTTATGCATAAAGCTGGTTTTCTGTGCATGCTTCTAGAACTCTAAATACATGGAGGCAGCTATAATCTTTAATTATTCTTTTGTGTGAAAAATGTCATGTCTGCTAATTTTCCATCATAAAATGTTTAGGAACTTCAGAAAGTACTCACTTTTTCTGACAGAATTCTCTCCACTGATTCCATGATACTGAAGTTATTAATGATTCTTAGTTGAACAAACTCACTTGCTTCCCTGCTTTCTATTGCATCATGCACATTCTAAATTTGCAATCATTTATAAAGAAACAGGAAAAAATACCACACCCTAACAAAATAGGAAGTGAAATTCTAATTCAATTAAAATGTAAAGAAAATTTTAAATATAAAGTTCTGACTAGTCTTAAAATCATCTAGGGTAAATGAATTAAAGCATCTCTCTTTTGAAAACAAATTGTGAAGCAAATGTAATAACATACAAGACTAGAGGACTGATCTATTTACAACCATTTTAACTTTTAAGATGTGTTATAAATCTGCTGCTCGTTTTTTATTAGCATCTAGTCTTCTTTGCTCTCAGCCCTGTTTTAAAAAGAGAGAGAAGATATATCTAATTTCTGGGCAGTTATTGACTTATAATTGAATCCAAAAAGTCACACTATTTCTAATATCAGAGGCAATATATCATGGTGGTTGAGGCAATATATCATGGTGGTTAAGGCAATGAGATCTAGCTCCATCACTTTCCAGCTATGTGACTTTGCCAAATTAACCTCTCTAGGGTCCAGTTCCTTCATATGTAAACTGGGGAGAGTAATATCCTACTCACTGAGTCATTGTAATGGTAAATAAAGCTTTATACATATATTTAAAAACAAGCAACTATACACATTTACTCATTAGATACATAAAGCATTGAGCACAGTTTTGGCAAATATTGTATTCTCAATAAATGGTAGATATCCTCCCAATTAAGAAATTGTCTTTATCCCAAGTTATTAAACTTCTATTCTAAGAAAATAGATCTTCTTGTTCAATATATTTTCAAAAACAAATAACATATAAATGTCTGTTTAGGCTAATCACCACTGTGAAACATAAAACACAAAACTTGTTATAAGCGACAGAAATGGACTAAAATGGAAAGTGAACTCCTGGAAAGGTGTGATACCCTCAGAAGCCACAGGAAAGATCAGGAATCAAGCAGTTGTAGAGCTCTAGAGAGACTTGCCTGTTCTTCTTCAGGATTTTGCTGATTCCATTCCAACTGCTTCAGTCGTTTTGGCACTCACGTTTCAAATTCCAAGTGATAATAACATCTAAGCAGTCCAGACTGGCTGAAGGAAAGTAGAACTTCCAGTCATGTTTGCTCTCTCCCCGACAAACAAAGTCCAAGGGCTGTTATACAGAAAGGAGAAAGGGGTGAAAATGAGAAAACAAATGCCCTATATGAATAAAAGTACTGCCTTTTACTGTTTTTCAGAAATCATATGTCCTGATAATTCACAATAATCACACATATTAGATAGAAAATAAGGGTCAGAAATTATGTGATTTCTTTAACGCTCAATATACACAATACACTAACAATGATAGTAGAAAACCTAGGATTCTGGGTGACTGTGCAATACTCCCAAATAAGCTGTTATCACCCAGAAGGGGTAATGATAGATTTCCATTTCCACTCGTTCATTAACAGTGCACTGGGAAAATCTGCTCACCCTTAGTTCAGTTCGGTTCAGTCACTCAGTGGTGTCTGACTCTGCGACCCCATGGACTACAGCACACCAGGCTTCCCCTGTCCATCACCAACTTCCGGAGCTTGTTCAAACTTATGTTCATCAAGTTGGTGATGCCATCCAACCATCTCATCCTCTGTCACTCCCTTCTCCTCCTGCCTTCAGTCTTTCCAAGCATCAGGGTCTTTTCCAATGAGTCAGTTCTTCGCATCAGGTGGTCCAAGTATTGGAGTTTCAGCTTCAGCATCAGTCCTTCTAATGAATATTCAGTACTGATTTCCTTTAGGATTGACTGTTTTGATCTTGCAGTCCAAGGGACTCTCCATAGTCTTCTCCAACACCACAGTTCAAAACCATCTATTTTCAGCGCTCACCTTTCTTTATAGTCCAACACTCACATCCACACATGACTACTGGAAAAACCATAGCTTTTACTAGACGGACCTTTGTCAGCAAAGTTATGTCTCTGCTTTTTAATACACTGTCTAGGTTGGTCATAACTTTTCTTCCATGGAGCAAGCACCTTTTAATTTCATAGCTGCAGTCACCATCCTCAGCATTTTGGGCCTAAGAAAATAAAGTCTGCCACTATTTCCACTTTTCTCCCCATCTATTTGCCATGAAGTGATGGGACTGGAGGCCATGATCTTAGTTTTTTGAATGTGTGTCTAAAGCCAGCATTTTCACTCTCCTCTTTCACCTTCATCAAGAGGCTCTTTAGTTCCTCTTCTTTTTCTGCCATAACGGTGGTACCCACCCTGTTTTCTCCTCTTTACTGGTCCTTGCCACCCTGGCTTCTAAAAGTGGCAGGAATGGTGGCACTATCTTCCAGTTATAACTTTCAGTTTGGACGGGCTTGAGAGGCAGGGAATAATGGCAGTTCCTTGAACCTCCACAAACACTCAAGCTTATTTGTTTACACTGGAGGTCTTCTAGTGATGCTGATCTTATACCTCTGATAGATGGGGAAACTGGTGTAGTATATGCATGCTTGCATGCTAAGTTGCTTCAGTTATGAACCATTCTTTGCAACCCTATGGACTGTAGCCCGCCAGTCTCCTCTGTCCATGGGATTCTCCAGGCAAGAATACTGTAGTGTGTTGCCATGCCCTCCTCCAAGGGATCTTCCCCACCCAGGGATCGAACCCATGTCTCCTATGGCTCCTGCATTGCAGGCGGATTCTTTACTGCTGAGCTACCAGGGAAGCCCCTGATATAATGTGAACACTATCCAATTTAGATTCTGTTTAGTTTCCCAACTACAGTAAAGTGGATACCTTCCCAACAGTAGCAGAGGATTAGATAGGATTCTTTCTTTAAAAAAAAAAGTATCAGTGAGCCACTGCAAGGAATTACAGTAACACATACTCAACAAGTGAGTTCCTTCAGCCTAATTTCTTTTCAGTTCAGTTCAGTTCAATTCAGTCGCTCAGTCGTGTCCAACTCTTTGCGACCCCATGAATCGCAGCACGCCAGGCCTCCCTGTCCATCACCAACTCCTGAAGTTTACTCAAACTCACGCCCATTGAGTCGGTGATGCCATCCAGCCATCTCATCTTCTGTCGTCCCCTTCTCCTTCTGCCCCCAATCCCTCCCAGCATCAGGGTCTTTTCCAACGAGTCAACTCTTTGCATGAGGTGGCCAAAGTACTAGAGTTTCAGCTCCAGCAGCAGCCCTTCCAATGAACAGCCAGGACTGATCTCCTTTAGGATGGACTGGTTGGATTTTGGTGCAGTCCAAGGGACTCTCAAGAGTCTTCTCCAACACCACAGTTCAAAAGCATCAATTTTTCTGCACTCAGCTTTCTTCACAGTCCAACTCTCATATCCATACATGACCATTGGAAAAACCATAGCCTTGACTAGATGGACCTTTGTTGACGAAGTAATGTCTCTGCTTTTTAATATGCTATCTAGGTTGGTCATAACTTTCCTTCCAAGGAGTAAGCATCTTTTGATTTCATGGCTGCAATCACCATTTGCAGTGATTTTGGAGTCCCAAAAAACAAACTCTGATACTGTTTCCACTGTCTCCCCATCTATTTCCCATGAAGTGATGGGACCAGATGCCATGATCTTAGTTTCCTGAATGTTGAGCTTTAAGCCAACTTTTTCACTCTCCTCTTTCATCAAGAGGCTTTTTAGTTCCTCTTCACTTTCTGCCATAAGGGTGGTGTCATCTGCATATCTGAGGTTATTGATATTTCTCCCGGAAATCTTGATTCCAGCTTGTGCTTCTTCCAGCCCAGCGTTTCTCATGATGTACTCTGCATATAAATTAAATAAGCAGGGTGACAAGATACAGCCTTGATGTACTCCTTTTCCTATTTGGAACCAGTCTGTTGTTCGATGTCCAGTTCTAACTGTTGCTTCCTGACCTGCACACAGATTTCTTAAGAGGCAGGTCAGGTGGTCTGGTATTCCCATCCCTTCAGAATTTCCCACAGTTTATTGTGATCCACACAGTCAAAGGCTTTGGCACAGTCAATAAAGCAGAAATAGATGTTTTCCTGGAACTCTCTTGCTCTTTCGATGATCCAGCGGATGTTGGCAATTTGATCTCTGGTTCCTCTGCCTTTTCTAAAACCAACTTGAACATCTGGAAGTTCACAGTTCAAGTATTGCTGAAGCCTGGCTTGGAGAATTTTGAGCATTACTTTACTAGCGTGTGAGATGAGTGCAATTGTGTGGTAGTTTGAGTATTCTTTGGCATTGCCTTTCTTAGGGATTGGAATGAAAACTGACCTTTTCCAGTCCTGTGGCCACTGCTGAGTTTTCCATATTTGCTGGCATATTGAGTGCAGCACTTTCACAGCATCATCTTTCAGGATTTGAAATAGCTCAACTGGAATTCCATCACCTCCACTAGCTTTGTTCGTAGTGATGCTTCCTAAGGCCCACTTGACTTCACATTCCAGGATGTCTGGCTCTAGGGGAGCGACCACACCATCGTGCTTATTTAACTTGAACAAGCATCCTTATTACGCAATTTGCGCATGCTCTATCACTCAGTTGTGTCCAACTATTTGTGACCCCATGGACTGTAGCCCACCGGGCTCCTCTCTCCATGGAATTTTCCAAGCAAGAATACTGGAATGGGTTGCCTTTTCCTTCTCCAGGGGATCTTCCCAACTCAGGGATTGAACCCTCATCTCCTGAGTCTTCTGAATTGGCAGGCAGATTCTTTATCACTGCACCACCTGGGAAGCCCTAAATTACTTGAAAATAAACAAATGAGGTTTGATTCCTTCTTGGTTCTTTTGATAGTTTGCATTGGATCTTATTGGTTTAGATCTCAAAATACTTTTTTTCTGCACGTTTTCCTTGGTAGCTTCTACTGGGAGGAGTGGAACATTCCCAGCTTTATAGTTCACAGATTTGTAGAAGTGTGTTGGATGTTTACATATCTTCTGCATGACTCCAATGCAGGGTAATGTTCCTTACAAAATTCTTGCAGAAGAAAAGCAAGATTAGCAAGAGGTCTAAGTGCATAGATACCTACTTTTTCCATAGGGCAAAGTAAGGAATGCCACACAATACCAGCAACTAACTTACCTGGAGTAAACTTAAATAATTACCTTGGTTTTTATACTGATGTCAGGATTTTTCAAAACAACATGTATATGGTTTTACTTTCTATCTAAAATAGAAATGTATCCTAAGTAAAATTTAATATAAATTTCTGTACACCTAGGAAAGTGAGATACATTCCACAGTTTGTGGCTCAGCCTGTTATCCACCTAAATGAATAAAATTAATACAGTCTCTAATCAGAATCAAAAATTTAAGCTCTAGTCTTAATTCTATTATGACTGAAGTAAATGCTACATACTATTTTTATATTTTGTTTTCTTAATCTTTACAATAGTAACAAATATACAGATCTTTTTACCTAGAGTCCTGAAGAAAAGCTTTATTGATTCATGATAATAACACCAAGTGTATGTAACTGCAAATTATCAATTTTAATATCAGAAATATCTTTAATAACTATGAAAAATATGACTATAAAACATAAAAATTAAGGAACTTATTACCACTGAAAATGGGCTGGCTAAGTTATAAGAAGGTCTGAGGAAGACCTCTTAATACTCTTAGCAAAGGATTTACTTTGAGCCTAATTGACAGGAGATGAGAAAATGTTAAAGAAGGATTTTTTTTTTAACTTTTTATTTTGTACTGGGGTATAGGCAATTCACAATATTGTGATAGTTTCAGGTGAACAGCCAAAGGACTCAGTCGTATATCTACATGTATCCATTCTCCCCCTAAACTCCCCTCCCGTCCAGGCTGCCACATAACATTGATGAGAGTTCCATGTTACTTAAATAAAATGCAAATAGAGAAGAAGAAAAACAGAAAAGTGTTATCTTTTGGGATCTATCACTTAACCAACCCTTAGGATCTGCTCTTTGATAACATTTTGATCGTGGAATCAGTGCTTATCTATAGTAAGGAAGATATTCCTCCCATCCAACTAAACTCATTAAGGAATGAAAAGTTTTGAATTTGACTTATCAATATTTGTCAGAAGTCTGGCCCAGGAGAAAGTGTAGCATAGGTTTAAACAGCTAAATCAAGTCATCACTCAACTCAGAGAATATCACATCTTGCTCCCTTAAAGTTTTATATTATCTAATAATTGATAAGACAGGGCACAGCAATATTGACTAAAAGCTTATAAGCTACAAATTAAAAGAGAAAAGTGAAAGAAAAGATAGAAAAGGGAAAATAACACTGGCCTCCAAATTTGAGAGTGGACAAAAGCAAGAAGGCAAATGACAAATGGCTGTGTGCAGATGTGACAGAAATCATTTTGACAGCAGAGCTGTGGGTCTCGTGTGCAAGGAGATAAGTAAAATCTAGTGTCTGCCTTCATTCAATATGCTTGTCATGATTGTGGGTGTTGGTGTGGTTCAGTCATTCAGTCGTGTCCACCTCTTTAAGACCCCAGAGACCCCATGACTGAGGGAACAAAATATAAAAGCTAACAGTCTGAGGCAGGGTGTGATAAGCGTAATGTGTGGTTCAGACGCACAGCAGCACAAGCTCGAGACCTGGGTTCACTAGCATTCTGGTTAGTGCTTGAGCTTTGGATCCAGACAAATGGATCAGTCAGGGTTCAACCAGAGAAACAGATCCAGGAGGAGACTTATATTAAGAGATTTATTGCAAAGAACTGGGGAATGGCTAGGCAAGTCTGAGGTCCATAGGGCAAACCATTAGGAGGGGCAGTCTGGACTCGCAGACAGCTGAAGCTGCAGTCCACAGGCAGAATGTCTTGTTTGGGAAAGCTTCAGCTCTGCTTGTTAGACCTTTCAACTGGTTGAGTCAGACCCACACAGATTATCTGGGATCTCCCTTACCTAAAGTCACATGATGATGGACTTTAATCACCTCTACTCTTCATAGCAACACCTAGACTAGTGTTTAACTGAGTATTACTGTGGGGACCATAGCCCAGCTAAACAGACACGTTAAAAGGACCATCAAAACAAACCTAGATTAAGTGCCTAACTACCACTTCCTAGCTACCACGTGGCCTTGAGAAAGCTTCCAAATTTCTTTAAATCCTTATCTTATCATCTGTAAAATGAAAGGAGTAAGAATAACTACTCTTGAAATTGTTGTGAAGATTAAATAGCTCCTATAAACTGGACCTAGTAACATGATTGGCACAGAGTAAATACTCAGTAAACATTACCCAGCATCAGTAGCGTCTCACTAACTGGGCAAATCAACCCTTGTCTCTGAGCTTCAGTTTTCTCATCTGTACAATCAGAATATTAACACCTACAATTCACAGAAGTGATATGAATATTAAACAAATATATAGCAGGTGATTTTTTTAAACTGTGCCAAAGGCAAGTTAGCTACTTAGAAAATTGTAGAAACTTATACTCATTTTCCAAAACATTTTAGTATCAATAATTACAATCACAGACTTTTAAAAATGAGTTCAGCTCTTAACAGCTTCTAATATATCTTAATATACCTTCAGTTTTACAAGTGGAATTTCCCCCAGAGTCCTATAGAAACAGTCAAATAACATCCAAATTCACACACACACACACAATTTATGGATCACTTTTTGAAAGCTATTATTAAAACAGGACATGTGAGAAAAAATATTTTAGGATACAATAGTGATATTAGTTTAATTATGCTTTTGTCTTAAAAGCAATTTTAGAGAATTAATGGCTTAGCTGTCTTACCCTAGAGTAAGTCTACTTAAGTTAGAATCCCAGCTTTATTACTTTCTAGCTGAGTGAACTCAAGCAGGTCACTCAGCTTCCTTCCACAGAAATCTCCTCATCTTTAAGATGAGGGGAGTAATAGTACCTCTTCAGAGGATGTTTTGAGGATTTAAAAAGCTGATACCTGTAAAGTGCTGAGAACTTTCTGGTATTTGGTGTCAGCTCTCTGAAAAGATAATTTCATGTCCTCCTGGAAGGTCAACGGGATGGTTTCCTGTATGAAATATTACATTCTTCCCCCAGGTTAAAGAAAAAGGCTATTTTTTAGATATCTATTTACAAATAGATATATATTTACATAAATGGATATCTATTTACAGTATCTTTTACAAATTAAATTTTTATTTGTTCCACTATGAAGGACAATTGGTAGTAACTGTCAAAATTCCATTTGCATATATCTTTTTTCCTGAGAATTTATAATATACATATACTTGCACTGCAGTCAAAGACAGAAAACAAAGCAAGGGACCAACAAGAGGATTCTCTTTACTATGGTATACAGGCACACCTCTCCCTTGTTTTATTTTATTGAAGTATAGCTGATTTACAATGTTGTATTTAATTTCTAAGTGCAGCAAAGTGACTTAGTTATATGTATATATATATATTATTTTCCATTACGGTTTATCACGGGATACAGAATATAGTTCCCTGTGTTACACAGTAGGACCTTCTTATTTATCCATCCTATAAATAAGGCACACCTCTTTGTACTGTGCTTCACAGGTATTACCTTTTTTAAAAATTGAAGGTTTGTGGCAACCTCGCATAAGGCAAGTCTATTGGCACCATTTTTCCAACAAGCATTTGCTCATTCATGCTTCAGTGTCACATTTTAGTAATTTTTGCAATATTCCAAACTTCTAAATTATTGTTTTATTATTTATGGTGATTTGTGATCAGTGATCTTTGATGTTACTTCTATAAATTGAGGGGAGGAGTGGGGTGCCACAGACCACACCCATATAAGACAGCAAATTTAATGGACAAATGTGTGTGCTCTGATTGCTCCACCAACAGGCAGGTCTCACTCTCCTCTGGCCTCCTTATTCCCCGAGACACAATGATACTGAAATTAGGCTAATTAATAACCATACAACGGCCTCCAAGTGTTCAAGAGAAAGGAAGAGTCACACTAGAGTCTCACTTTAAATCAAAAGCTAGAAATGATTAAGCTTAGTAAAGAAAGCATGTTTTGAAAGCGGAGATAAGCTGAAATCTAGGCCTGTTGTACCAAAGGACTAAGCTGTGAATGCAAAGGAAAAGGTCTTGAAGGAAATGACAAGTGCTACTTCAGTGAACACACAAACGATAAAGAGAGCAAAACAGACTTATTGCTGATATGGAGACAGCTTTAGTGGTCGGGACAGAAGATCAAACCGGCCACAACCTTCACTTAAGCCAAGCCATAATTCAAAGTGAGGCCTTTACTCACTTCAATTCTATGAAGGCTGTAAGAGGTGAGAAAGCTGCTGAAGAAAAGTTTCAAGCTAGCAGGGGCTGGCTCAGGAGGTTTAAAAAAAGAAGCTTTCTCCATAACATCAAAGTGCAAGGTGAAGCAGCAAATGCTGATGTGGAAGTTGCAGCAAGTTATCCAGAATATTTAGCTAAGAACATTAAGGATGGTGACTACACTACACAACAGATTTTCAGTGTAGACAAAACAACCTTCTATTGGAAAAAGATGGGACTTTCATAGAGAGGAAAAGTCAAAGCCTGGCTTTAAGGTTTCCGAGGACTCTCCTGTTAGGGGCTGAGGCAGCTGGTGACTTGAAGTTGAAGCCAGTATTCACTGACCTTTCCAAAAATTCTAGGGCCTTTAGGAATTATGCTAAATCTGCTTTCTATAAATGGAACAATAAAGCTTGGATGAAAGTACATCTGTTGACAACATGTTTTACTGAATATTTTATGCCTATTGATGAGAACTACTACTCAGAAAAAAAAAATCTCTTTCAAAATATCACTGCTCATTGGCATCTGGTCATTCAAGAACTGTGATAGAGATGTACAATGAAATTAATGTTGTCTTCATGCCTACTAATACAACATCCATTCTATAGCCCATAGTTCAAGAAGTCATTTTGACTTTCGAGTCTTATTTTTAAGAGCATTTTATAAAGCTTCAGTTACCATAGACAGTGATGCCTCTGATGAATCTGGGCAAAGTAAACTGAAACCCTTATGGAAAGCATTTACCATTCTAGATGCCATTAAGAACACTTGTAATTCATGGGAAAAGTCAAAACATGAACACTAATAGGAGTCTGGAAGAGTAGATTGATTGATTGATTCCATGAATGATTTTGAGGGGCTCAAGACTTCAGTGGAGGAAGTAACTACAGATGTGGTGAAAATAATACGAAAACTAGGATTAGGAGTAGATCCTAATGATGTGACTGAAAATCTCATGAAAAAAACAAACAAATGAGGAGTTGATTCTTATTAATGAGCAAAGAAAGTGGTTTCTTGAGATGGATTCTACTCCTGGTAGAAGAAGATGTTGTGAAAATTGTTGCAATGACAACAAAGGTTTTGGAATATTATATGAATCTTGTTGATAAAGGAGCAGCAGAGTTTGAGAGGACTGACTCTAATTTGGAAAAAGTTCTACTGTGGGTAAAATGCTATCAAACAGCAATTGCTCATGAAACAGCATCAGTCAACGTGGTGAACTTCTCTTATTATATATGATCTTCTCTTATTATTATATAGTCTTATTCTAAGAAATTGTCACAGACACTCCAACCTTCGGCAATTACCACCCTGATCAGTCAGCAATCATCAATATCCAGGGAAGACTCCACCAGCAAAAATATTGTAACTCACTAAATGCTGGTTAGCATTTTTTTTTTAGCAATATAGTGTTTTTAAATTAAGGTATATGCCTTGTTTTGTTAGACATGGAACAGTTAATAGACTATAATACAGTGTAAACAGAAATTTTATATGCTCTGGGAACCAAAAAGTTCATGTGATTCACTTTATTGCAATATCTGATTTATTGTAGTGCTCTGGAATTAAACATACAGCATGCTCAAGATATGTACAATGTAGCTATAAAAAGGAATATGGAAGCTCTCTGTATATTGATAGGTAAATATATTGAAAGTATATTAATGAAAAAAGAAAAGCATAAAACAATGTAAAAAAGATGAGGATGGGGGCCAAGACTATAAATTCATGTCTATTTGTATTTAGATAAAGAAACTTTAGAAGGATACAAAAGAAACAAATAAAATGGGCAATTTGCGGTGACAGGACATTGATGGGACCCAGGGGGGTGAAGAACAGGGCTTGGAGCAAACATTTTACTGTATACCTTTTTATATTTTTACTTTTGAATTGTGTGGATGTGTTTCCTATTTTAAAAATACATTTTGGAACATCCCTCGTGATCCAGTGGTTGGGAGTCCACCTGCCAAAGGGACACAAACGTGATCCCTGATCCGGGAAGATCCCATACACTATGGGGAAGCTAGGCCTGTGTGCTGCAACTACTGAAGCATTGGAGCCCTAGGGCTCGGGCTCCGCAACAAGAGAAACGACTGCAATGAGAAGCCTGCCCACCACAACTACAGACTAGTCCGCTTCCTGCAACTAGAGAAAGCCGGCCCAGAAGACCCAGCACAGCTAAAAGTAGACAAACTAATTAATCAAATTTTAAAAATAAATAAAATAAAAATACATGTTTATAGAAGTAATTCAATGTTGCCTCTGTTGTATCAGTTGTCATAAAAATGCTATCACAGATCATGCCAAGACATAATAGTTATTTACTCTTGAAGATTTACAGGTCAGCTGGGACTCAGCTGATCCAACCTAGGCTCATCTGAGAGATTCCTCTTCAGGCTTCAGTGCCTAGGGTAGCCCTGCTTCTCACTCGGACCGGTGAGTCTGCTCCCCCGTGACTCTCATTTTCCTTGAATCAGCAGAAATAGAAGCATAAGATGACTGCTGGAAGTGTGTAAGACCTCTTAAGTCCAACGCTGAAAAATGGCACAACTGCTGATCCCATGCCATTAGACAAGCAAGCCAAGGGTTGAGGACGTGCCCTCCAGCCACATCGAAGTCAGGACAGGAGTGTGGCTGCAGGGAGGGGCCATGGTTCAATACACCACACCCGCTGGGAACTACGAACATCCTGATCATTCTAAAGCTAGAACTGTGAAACACAGGCCTGAGGAGTAGCAAAGAGTGTCCTAACTTCTCTCAAGTTTGAACTCTGTGAAATTTAGTGACATTTTGTCTTGAAGATTCTGTCATTGCTGTCTATCTGGATCACAAATGGAATGGAATGAAACGGAAGGCAGACTTAGAAACTCACAGGAAGAGAAGGAACTTTGGACCACACTTCACCCAACACTTTTCACGGATGAGGCAGCTGATGCCAGGATAAATAAAAGTTAGAATACACAATAAACTGTAAGATAAGCTGAACAGCAACAGGAAGTACCTAAAAAGACCTGTAAGCCCTAAAGCATAACTGTTTATTGGGAATAAAGAACAGTCATAATAAGCTTAGGAGGTACATCAAAGATACATAAGAGACTGATTGAGTCAAGTTTCCTTAAAGTCGAGATGACTGGCTGACTGAGGGAATAAAGAGGGCAAACACCAAGGACATAGTTACACACAGCACCCACAGTCACAATATGGACAGACTCCAGGCATACAAAGGAATTCTGACTTAGAGATAAATCTCAAACATACATGAGTAATAATGTATATTATATATTTATTTTGAAATTTATTAGATTTTTTTAATTTAAAAGATTTCAAAGGTATACAAAAGATGCTTTTTTTTTTTTTACCAGATACCAATTCTACCATCCCCCTGCACCAGAGCAAAACACTGTTAGCAGTATCTTACATTACTCCATAAATATAACATGCATTCTAGGTTTATAAAGACCTGGACTATTTCAGTACTTATTTTCCCATTGTACTCTTAAAAAATAACAGATTTTTTTTTAACCAACCAAAGTGTCAAATGGCATTTAAAAAACAATTCATAATTCCAAGACCCATCAGCTCTAAAACTTATGCAACTCTTACAAAATTCATTTTAAGTTAAGGAAACTCACAATATTTCATTTATATCAAAATGCAAAAGACATGTGTTTCCCAGGTGGCTCAGAGGGTAAAGAATCTGCCCACAATGCAAGAGACATGGGTTCGATCTCCAGGTCGGGAGGATCCCCTAGAGGAGGGCAAGGCAACTCACTCCAGAATTTTTGCCTGAAGAATCCCATGGACGGAGGAACCTCGCGGGCTACAGTCCACAGGGTCACTACAGTCCATAGGGTCGCAAAGAGTCAGATACAACTGAAGCGACTGAGCACGCACACATGCATGCAAAGGACATAGAAGAGCCAACAATTTAGAAGAACAAACTTGGGAGGGATACAGCTGATTTTTGAGACTCACCACACAGCTACGGTAATCAAGACAGTACGGTACAGCACGGCATGGACACAGGATAGATAAACAGGTTAATGGAAGAGAAGGCAACATGTTCTTGGCAGATTCATCACGTTAATAATTGTGATTGACCTGAGAGTTCACTAAAATCAATAATTTTTTTTATAAAGGTAACTATATCCATGTTCAGCCTCATCCTTGTTTTGCCCAGTTGATGAGTTGAAGTATGGGACTTTACATTTATCACTATTACACTTTAGTTTTATGAGTTGCTACTCTTCCTTTTAGCCAAGATCTTTCTGGATTTTGACTCTGTCATCTATCTCTATTCTCTATCTCTGTCTCTATTTCTCTATTTCTTCATGTTCTTACTGTTTGTGAACTTAGTAATCATGCTACTTAGCACTGTTTCAGTTATAATTAATAAAGATCCAGTTAAAACAGACCTAAGACAAGAGAGGAAATGTATTGGCTCACATGATCAAAAAGTCCAGCGTAGACTCAGATACACGTGGCTCCAAGTAAACAAACAATTACCTCTGAGGGCTCTCCCTCTGCATACCTCTGAGCATTGTTTTCCTCTGTATGGACTTGAACCTCTGACCCAGTGATTTTAGAGAAAGACTTGGACCTATCTTTCATTGCTCTCTGCCTGAAATAAATCACAAGTTCAAAAGTCAAGGAATGACCAACAGGATGAAATATAGTTACTAGTCACACAATAAAAATCAACAGAACAGTCAATTCAGTTTTGCACCCAGAAATAGCATTATTCTTAAGGAAGCTTAATGTGCATACACAATGAGAAAAACATTCTTTGTAGCACCTCTAAGATTTCTCACTTGGACCAAGAACTAGTATACAAGTAAACAAACCAAAGAAAAAAGCCTGAAAGGGAACTAACTAAATAAACTATGTCCCACAGGCAGGAAGCTGAAGTAACAACATATTACAGAAAATGGAAGCAAACTGGTCAATTAATTGAAGAATATGACACCAAAACCACCTTTTACAATCCACAAGAATATCTGATAATTATGTGATTGAGGGAAACTGGAAGTACAAGATATAAAATGGGTAATGCCAAAATAGAGAAGAAAATTACAGGTTATTATGCCAATTAGGGCTTTTAAAATGTTTTTAAAGCTTAGATATTTAGCTATTGCAGGGCTGTCATTTTCATTTGCTAGATCTACAGAGAGAAAACAATGCACGAGAGGAGTTTCCTGCGATGTCGAGTTCTCAACATATAAAAAGGGATTTTAAAAATATAGAAAATTATAATAAAGAAAAAGCAAACCTGCCTTTAAACTTGCTAGAAGGCTCAACCCCAGCACTGCATGCTCACCATGGTTTCGCTTCAAAGTCAGTCTCCCTGTCCTAGAGTTCAGGCCTCCAAGTTTAGTGCCTGTCTTGATGACAGCAACAGTGAACACCACATATCTTTGTTGCCCCAGGACACTCCTGCTCCTGGCATCAGAAGGCTTGATTTCTAAGCCCCATTCTACTGATAGATGAGCAAATAAACTGATTAATTTCTATAGAATCAGTCTACCATTTAGCCAAAAAGATGGAAATGAACAGGGGAGCAAAATGCTCAACAAAAGCACAATATTTTGAAGATGTGGTCTAGCCCATGGGGAAGATGGGGAAATGGGGAAGATGTGGTCTTCCCCATTTCCATTACACTCACTGACCACTCCACCCTCAGCTAGTCCTACATAACTTCCAAAGTGGTCTGTTCTTAGTGACTTAGGATGATTAAATAGGAGAGAAGTGAACTTAAATAATTGTAATCCAAATCTATAGCAATCCACTGATGTAAAAATGCTAGTCTAAACACAGATATTCATTCATTATTTAAAATATATGTTTCCACGTAGAAGAATAGACTGGTGATATTGGATAACTCAAAATATAAGACATTCATAAACAAGCAATATTTATTAAAAAAGAATGCAATATTTTATCTCAATTGTTTATTCTGAAAAATCAATCATAAAATTAATTTTATTTTCTCTATACCTGGATACTCACTAATTTTATTATACTATATATAATATGTGACATAGTACATATTATCTTGTACTCTTTTCTCTCTTTCATCTTTCTTGTTTCTCCAATTAAATTTATTGAGACTTTATTTTTCAAAATAGATTGAGATAGAAAAAATGTGAAGACAGAGTTCCCATATATCCCACATCCAGTTTCCACTATTAACATCTTTCAATGGTTTATTTTAGTTTGAACTACTTTTATTTCCACTTGATTCTTAATCAATATAACTGATATACATGATAACATAATCAAATGGTACTAAAAAGCAGATAATCAGATTTATCAGCAGTTACTCTATTCTTCCCCATGAATAATACTTTCATCTATATTGCTATTTCTTCTAGTTTTTTAACCTTTGAGCTTCTAAGTAACCTATTCATACTAAAATTCCTTAGCTCATCAATATTAGAAATTCTGATTTTTTTTTCCAAATGCTTCATCAGATTTATCACAGACCTATCAACATTATTTTCTGAGCAATCTAGGGTTACCAGATAATCCATCCATTTCATCTCTTCCCCATTTCCACTAAGGAACTCCTACCATCTTGCTCCAGTCTGCAATTGGTGACTCTAGGTCTGATGCCAGAGTTGAGACTTCCTTCACCAGTCTCCTGTGTAGGAATCCCCTGTTCCTTGGACCTTGAGACTTTATCTTTCTTGGGTTGTGCCCTTATTTTTGCTGGAATAGATCTTCCTAAGAAAAGGCTCAAGGGAGCTTTTTTTTAAAAAAAAACTTATCTAAAATTGTCTTTCAGAGAAGGCAATGGCACCCCACTCCAGTACTCTTGCCTGGAAAATCCCATGGATGGAGGAGCCTGGTGGGCTGCGGTCCATGGGGTCACTAAGAGTCGGACATGACTGAGCAACTTCACTTTCACACATTGGAGAAGGAAATGGCAACCTACTCCAGTGTTCTTGCCTGGAGAATCCCAGGGATCGGGGAGCCTGGTGGGCTGCCGTCTGTGGGATCACACAGAGTCGGACACGACTGAAGTGACTTAGCAGCAGCAGCAGCAGCAAAATTGTCTTTACTCTCACAACTGATTGCTTAACTAAGCACAGAATTCTAAGGTGAAAACCAATTTTTCTCAGACTTCTAGTGACAAGTTTTCTATCTTCCAAAATTTTTGCTAAGATGTAATATGCCATTTTATTTCCTATAATACATGCTGTGGTCTTCCAGCATTTTCTCTTTAATCCTAGGGTGCTAGGGAGAGGAGCCAAGATGGTGGAGGAATAGGACGGGGAGACCACCTTCTCCCCCACAAATTCATCGAAAGAACATTTGAACGCAGAGCAAACTACACAAAACAACTTCTGATCGCTAGCAGAGGACATCAGGCACCCAGAAAAGCAGCCCATTGTCTTCGAAAGGAGGTAGGACAAAATATAAAAGACAATCCTAGGGTGCTAAAATTTTATGAGGACTTTCTTTATAAGGGACTATTTTCATTCACTGTGCTAGGCACCCAGTGGACCTTTTGAAATGGAAGATTCATATTCCAGCATCTTGATCTCTGCTTTCTATCTTATAAAATTGTGTTGAAATCTCTTTTCTGTTAATGACACCATCCCCATATTTTATCAGAAGTCATTTGAGGTAGTATTTTAAGTGCATAGTCAAATCAATTATTCACTCTAATAGCATGTATATTGTCTTTGGAAGATGGTCTAAAATTTCATAATGTATAGTATTTCAAGTCAAATATTAGAGCTATTTGAAGAAAACCCAGTCACCGGAGCTGAAGTTATCCAGCTTTCTCATTCACCTTCACATGTAATTAGCCACGGAATGGGAAAGACTAGAAATCTCTTCAAGAAAATTGGAGAAAACAAGGGAACATTTCATGCAAGAATGGGTAAAATAAAGGACAGAAACAGCAAGGACATAACAGAAGCAGAAGAGATTAAGAAGCAGTGGCAAGAATACACAGAAGAACTATTTAATAAGGTATTAATGATGGGGATAACCACAATGATGTGGTCATTCACCGAGAGCCAAACATCCAGGACTGTGAACTCAAGTGGGCCTTTGGAACCATTACCATAAACAAAGTTAGTGGAGGTGATGGAATTCTGGCTGATCTATTTCAAATCCTAAAAGACAATGCTGTTAAAGCGTTGCACTCAATATGCCAGCAAATTTGGAAAACTCAGCAGTGGTCACAGAACAGGAAAAGGTCAGTTTTTATTCCAATCCCAAGGAAAAGCAATACCAAAGAATGTTCAAACTACTGCACAATTGCACTCATCTCACACGCTAGCAAGGTAATGCTCAAAATTCTTCAAGCTAGGCTTCAGCAGTATGTGAACTGAGAACTTCCAGATGTACAAGCTGGATTGAGAAAAGGCAGAGGAACCAGAGATCAAATTGCCAACATCATAGAGAAAGCAAGGGAATTCCAGAAAAACATCTAATTCTGCTTCCTTGACTAGGCTAAAGCCTTTGACTATGTGAATCACAACAAACTGTGGAAAATTCTGAAAGAGATGGGAATATCAGACCACCTTACCTGTCTCCTGAGAAACCTGTATGCAGGTTAAGAAGCAACAGTTACAACTGGACATGGAACAATGGACTGGTTCAAAATTGGGAAAGGAGTATATCAAGGCTGTATATTGTCACCGTGCTTATTTAATTTTATGCAGAGTACATCATGAAAAATGTTGGACTGGATGAATCACAAGCTGGAGTCAAGATTGCCAGGAGAAATATCAATAACCTCAGATATGAAGATGATACCACTCTAATGGCTGAGAGTGAAGAGGAAATAAAGAGCCTCTTGATGAGGATGAAAGAGGAGAGTGAAAAAGCTGGTTTAAAACTCAACATGCAAGAAAATAAGATCATGGCATCTGATCCCATCACTTCAGGGCAAATAAATGGGAAAAAAGTGGAAACAATGACAGATTTTACTTTCGTAGGCTCCAAAAATTACTGCGGAAGGTGACTGCAGCCACAAAATTAAAAGATGCTTGCTCCCTGAAAGAAAAGCTATGACAAACCTAGACAGCATATTAAAAAGTAGACACATCACTTTGCTGACAAAGGTCTGTATAGAGAAAGTTATGGTTTTTCCAGTAATCATGTACAGAAGTGAGAGTTGGACCATAAAGAAGGCTGAGCAACAAAAAATTGATGCTTTCAAACTGTGGTGCTGGAGAAGACTCTTGAGAGTCCCTTGGACAGCAAAGAGACCAAACCAGTCAATTTTAAGGAAATCAGTCCTGAATATTCATTGGAGGGAGCAATGCTAAAGCTGAAGCACCAATACTTTGGCCACTTGATGCGAAGAGCTGACTCATTGAAAAAGACCTGGATTCTGGGAAACATTGAGGGCAGGAGGAGAAGGGGACGACAGAGGATGAGAAGGTTAGGTGGCATCACTGATTCAATGGACATGAGTTTGAGCAAACGCTGGGAGATAGTGAAGAATAGCGAAGCCTGGCATGCTGCAGTCTGTGGGGCTGCAGAGAGTCAGACATGACTTACAGACTGAACAACAACAAGGACTGATTAAATAAATTATTAAACATTTAGCTAGTAGAACATCATGTTATTATTGTTATAAACCATTTGAGAGCAAGCTGGGGACATCATGCCCTTCACTACTAAATATTTTAGCATGTATTTCCTAAGAACAAGCCCCTCTATCACATAATGCTTCTAATTTTATGACCAGTAGATTGAGGGAACAAGATATGTTCTTGCTAAAATTAACCACGTGCATAGGAATCCTGTATATAATCTATCTACACTGGAAATAGTCCAACGAGATTTAATGATAACAATATAGCAGGGTCTTTTTGTAATGATCTCATCTCTTCTTTCTTCCTATGACACAGACCCCATGCCAAGCTCTAGAAGACAGCAACTTGGCATAACCAGCCAACATCCATCATGTTTTTTAAAGCCAAAACCAACTTACATTTCATTACTTGTCTTTGATATGCAAAGAATTTTAAATGTGCTATATTTAAATGCTGGTTTGTTCTGTGCGTATGCCACCCTTTCTTCTTACTCTATTTTAAAAGCTGGAGCTGTCCTAATTTACGAGTATGAAAAAAAATTACTGTATTTGGACTTGCTATTTAAAACGCCTGAATGTAATTCTCTTCTTCATATGTGTTTTGGAATTTTCCCCTATCAGAAAGTCTATCAAGACCAAGATCTGAGAATTAAAAATGTTCTATACAAGGAAAATATGGTTTACGTGAAGCTTAAAACTGTGATCACTTAAAAACTGTCTTCTAGTCTTCAGCAAGAATTTGAGACAAATTTCATAAAAAAATTATAACTCTACATAAACAAACACCATCAACACACTTAGGTTATCAAAGAGGAACTACTTTTTAAATGATCTCTCTTAACTAGGACACTTGTCATTTTTATCGTGAAATAAATAGTCTGTGCAAGCAATCACAATGAGAATATTTATAAAATCTTGATAAAATTCAAAAAGTGATATTGAGAATTGACACTGAATGTTAATTCAGGGAAAAGGTATTACATTACCATAAGAAAGATAAAGAAGGAAGAAGTTAAATCGATCCCTAGAATATCTGAGATGCTTTCAAAGATAAATAAATGCAACAACATTATTAACAGCAGCTTTGCATTTTTGTAGCAAATAAAACCCAGTGCTCCTTTCACTTAAAAGTATTTAATAACACCTTACCAAATGCCGTGGACATCTGTTGTTTGTGTCTGCCTGGCATCCATTAGGCACTTGCTCCTCCTCTTTTACCCCATGTGGATCTGGAGAGTTTGTCTATCAGAGGGTCTTACTCGGCTCTGGCTTCATGAGCTGGGACAGCTCCTGGGCCAGGAAATCTTTAAACCATCTTCTGCTGTTCGCAGAGATTAGTGCAAAGGGTGAACATAGGACTCAAACAGGAGCAATCAGAGTCCCCTGATGAAATCCCAGCACACGAGATGTCTCTCCCTCTGATCTCAGCTTATACAGACCAAGTACGTCTGGCGGTGCCAATGGCCGTCTTTAACAACCGCACACACAGAATCTGTCTGAGACTAATGCTGGGGATTCTGCTGAGGCCTTACACGGAGCTGTGCTGCGGTCAGTTCTACACCTGGACTTTCTGGTTAAAGTGCTCAGTCGCTCAGTCACGTCCAACTCTTTGCAGCCCCACGAAGCAGCCCACCAGGCTCCTTGGTCCATGGAATCTTCCAGGCAAGAATACTGGAGTGGATTGCCATTTCCTCCTCCACAGGATCTTCCC
Organism: Cervus canadensis; assembly: GCF_019320065.1. Taxonomy (NCBI): domain Eukaryota; kingdom Metazoa; phylum Chordata; class Mammalia; order Artiodactyla; family Cervidae; genus Cervus; species Cervus canadensis. The sequence continues at coordinate 15,011,710 of NC_057389.1, forward strand.
GACCCAGGGACTGAACACACATCTCTTGTGTCTCCTGCATTGGCAAGTGAGTTCTTTATCATTAGCGCCACCTGAGAAGCCCCTTCTGGTTAAAAGAGGCAATGAATTCTCTTTTTGCTTGAGTTCATTTGAGTTGGATTTCTGTCACTCATAACAAAGCAACCTGACTAACAGACCAAGGCAAGGCCTTTTCCAAATGCAGTGCATAACTAAAGTATATATAAGTACTTTAGTTGAACACACTTGCTCCTAAATGGTACATCCGCCAAATAAAGATTATAAAGTTACATGAATGTAATGTTAGCTTAATTTTCTTATAACCTTGCAAAGACTTCTACTACTCACATATAGCAGCCCCACACTGTCTGTTTTCAAGAAGAGAAAATGAAGTGTGTGGAGATAAAGAGGGGGAAATCAGGCAGAGAACTCAAAACAAAGAAGGACAGGCTCCCCCAGTCTGAAAAGCTTCAGAAGTCATAGACTCGGTGTCTGTACGCTACATGAAAGACTATTAGGTTATTTAGGTTCAAGTCTGAAAGCGCCACATTAAAAAAGAAAGCCCATAAAATGTATTAGAGCATGTGACTCAGAATCTGAAAGACAATCTGTCTTTTTCTTGCAATGTGGGGGGAAAAAAAATGTCATTATCCAAAGTCTGGTTGCAACTGTATAGGCAGGAATTCCTGTCACTCATCTGATGCGTGAATTCTGTCCTGCAGAGCGCATTCTATAAGCTGATCCTTGGGTCATTTTCCCTCTTGCTTCATTCTCCTCAGTTAATCCCTCAATCAAAAGAGGTATGCAGTTCTAGACCCAGGGAATCACAGAACTAGCAATAAATGTGCAATATAATCATTTAATGACTTGTTCTCACATCCCTGTCCATCTGACATCTTTGTCTTACCTTTGTGGGATATGGCCTCATAGACTCTAGCACAGGGTGTCTTCAGTAAGTGTTGGCTGAATGAACAAGTAGAGCATTCAAGGAAAAGGCGCTAGAAATAAGCTGCTGTCTTATAATGGAAGAAGAACTGAGGGTCTGGGATGTCAAGCAACGTTCCAAGAACACAAAGCCAATAATGGGAACCCCAGATCCGTAATGTTCATCCACTAAAGGAGAGTTTTCAGCTATTTTTAAATAATGTGTACCTAGGAGAGATGTTCTCAGGGCATAGACTGATGTGTGGTCAATTCTAAGATATCACTATGGCCCCGACTCGAGCATGTCAAGTGCTTTGTTTTGTTTTGTTTTAATGATCATTAGCAAACATCAGTATGTGAATTTTTATTAATTATAAGATTTTATAGATATACCTTAAAACACATGGTGACAAATGAGCATGTTAAGACACCAAACAAGTTGAAACTATTACACTAGACTAAACTAATATGTATAGGTCTTTTTCCTGAGGATACCAAAACCACCCACTTGATTTTACCTCAGAGTCATTATTCTTGAAGTCACCAAATCTTGAGTTGGTGTCCCCTCTGTTTTATGTACTTTGGTTACGGAGATATACCTCTCAAGGCTATACCTGAAGTTGGAAGTCGTATCATTCATTTTTGTATCACCAGTGCCTACCCCAAAGCTACGCATTCATAGATGTCAGTTTCTAAGCCAAGTGAGAACAACTGAATATCACATGAAAGGTGATGAACTTAGACCCTCACCTCACACCATAAATGAAAAATTAACTCAAATGGATCATAGACAAATATAAGAGCTAAATAGGAAAAATATATATAGGAGAAAATCTCTGAGGTATTAAATTATGCAAAGATTTTTTTCAGATAGGCACCAAAAGCACTGATAAATTGGACCTCATCAAACTTAAAAAGTTTTGCATTACAAAAGACATTATTAAGAAAATATAAAGAATAGCTACAGACTGTGAGAAAATCCTTGTGAAAACATATATGATGAAGGATTTACACCCAAAATATATAAAGAATTCCTACAACTCAATAATAAAAAGACAAATGACCCCCTTAAAAATTTGCAAAATGCATGAGCTGATATTTCATGAAAGAAGATATGAAAATAGATAATGGTTAATAAAGATATGAAAAGAAGTTTAACATCTTTAGTCATTGGGGAAATGCAAATTAAAACAAGTATGAGATCTCAATTCACACTCACTAGAATAGTTGTAATAAATAAGGCAGACAATAACAAATGTTGGTGAGGTGTGGAAAAATGAGACCCCCCCTCATACATTGTTACTGGGAATATAAAATCAGGTAGCTACTATAAAAAACAGTTTAGCAGTCTGTTAAAGCTAAGCAGAAGAACAAGCAATTCTACTCCTAGATATCTACACAACAACAACAACAACAAAAATATATCTATACCAAGCCTAGCAGAGAAAAGCTCACAGGAGAATTATTCATAGGAGCCCTAAACTGAAAACAAGCTGAAGGTCAATCAACAGGTGACTAAATATACAAAATGTGTGTATCCATATGATGGAATCCTAGTCAACATGATAAACGAAGGAACTACCAACACAAGATACCTTACAGAGAAACTCAAAAACATTAGGCAGAGAGAAAGAAGCCAGATACAAGAAATCATATATTGTTGTAGGATTCTATTGATATGAAATGTCTGGAAAAATCAACCTTGTAGACATAAAACAGATTAGTAGTTGCCTGGGCCTAGGGATGGAGATAATTGTAAATGAGCATAATGGATCTTGTTGGAAGGATGAAACAGTTTTAAAATGGATTTATTGCAATGGTTATGCCATTTGCTAAAGTTATTAATAATCATTGAATTGTACACTTGAAATGGACAAATTTTATGATATATAAAATGTATTTCACTATGTTGTCTTTGAAAAATACAAATGATTGGATCACTGGTCCATTTATACCCACTGGAAAGATTCTTCTCTTTATTGTCATTTAGTATTCCATTAAATGGATACAGCACCAATTATAGAAGCTCTCTATTCTCCTGATCTTTAAGATTCTCACCTTTCCCCAAGCCCCACCAAAACTCTCTCAAAACCTCTTAATACATGTTAACACACTTATATTTTAACACACTTGTCCCAGTCCTTCAATTCACAGAGAAACAAGTACCCTTTACCAATGGCTCATTTACATTTTTATAGAGCCCTTATTCAGTACAGGTTCCTGGCCCTCAGAATGCTAACAGTTCTACAGGAAAAAAAAAAAAAAAAACAGGATTCACACAAACAACCATGAGATAGAGGTTCAGAGCATGGGAAGATCCTTCTGGATGCAGATGGGAGAAAAGTGAGAAAACCTTTCTGCAAGAGATGTCATCATAACAAGACTCTGCGTGGAAGTCAGAACTTCCACACCTGGAGGTGAGCAGTACCAGCCCTCCTTGGCCAGCCCAGTGGCTCAGTACACCTCCTCTGAGTGCTGTGAGCAACAGATCTTTGCTCCTGATCCTTCTCTTTTCTTGCCAAACCATGTTCACTTGCTGTTGGCTCTGTTCCATGCTAACTACTCAAACTCAGGCAAAAAGCAAATAACTGGGCTTTCGTTTGAGCCCTATGGTTGTTATCTCACCTTCAATACATCATTGTGTCTTAGAAGGTACTATTTCAAAAATAACGTTCTTTGCAAACTTCAGCTCTCCTGCCACCAAGAGATGGTGTCAGAAAGGGGAGGGCTAGAAGGGGAAGTCCTGCCGGAAGACAAACACTAATGCTCTGGAAAAAGACACCTTCGTTAGTGTGATAAACAGGCCAGAAGGGTACACTTTCCCCCAATAAATGTGAATCAAAAGTCAGTATGTAGTATCTTACGTTTGATCATGCATGGAAAATGAATCCTAGTTTTCATAGGAAACCCACCAAAACAGAAGTTTGACCCTTACGAAGCTGCTGAATCACTGTATGGAAGAATATTATTTGCTTCCTTGGTTCCAAATTATTCTCAGCTTTTTGAAGAAAATAGCTAAAGTGTCACTGTTTTTAATATTTCTGTCCTTTACCATTTATCATGCAATGAACAAATTCAGTCATTAAGCAAATACTTATAGTACATACTTATAATATGTACCTTGATGTTGGAGATATCAAGGGTACATTTCCTGCAAAGATGGACACAATAAAGGATAGAAATGGTATGGACCTAACAGAGGCAGAAGAGATTAAGAAGAGGTGGCATGAATACACTGAACTATACAAATAAGGTCTTAATGATCCAGATAACCATGATGGTGTGGTCACTCACTTAGAGCAGACATCTTGGCAGGTGAAGTCAAGTGGGGCTTAGGAAGTAATACTACAAACAAAGTTAGTGGAGGTGATGGAATTCTAGCTGATTTATTTCAAATCCTAAAAGATAATGCTGTGAAAGTGCCGCACTGAATATGGCAGCAAATTTGGAAAAATCAGCAGTGGCTACAGGACTGGAAAAAGTCAGTTTTCATTCCAATCCCAAAGAAGGGCAACACCAAAGAATGTTGATACTACCACACAATTGCACTCATTTTGCATACTAGTAGTTATGTTCAAAATCCTTCAAGTTATGCTTCAGCAGTATGTGAACTGAGAGCTTCCAGATGTACAAGCTGGATATAGAAAAGGCAGAGGAACCAGAGATCAAATCACCAATATTTGTTGGGTCATAAAGAAAGCAAGAGAATTCCAGAAAAACATCTACTTTTTCTCCATTGACTACACAAAAGCCTTCGACTGTGTGAATTACAACAAACTGGAAAATTCTTAAAGAGATGGGAATACCAGACCATCTTACTTGTCTCCTGAGAAATCTGTATGCAGGTGAAGAAGCAAGTTAGAACCTTACATGGAACAATGGACCAGTTCAAAATTGGGAAAGGAGTACATCAAAGCTGTATATTGTCAACCTGCTTATTTAACTTATATGCAGAGTACATCATGCAAAATGCCAGGCTGGGTGAATCACAAACTGGAATCAAGATTGTCAGGAGAAATATCAACAACCTCAGATATGCAGATAATACCACTTTAATGGCAGAAAGTGAAGAGGAACCAAAGAGATTCTTGATGAAGGTGAAAGAAGAGAGTGAAAAGCTGACTTAAAACTCAACATTCAAGAAACTAAGGTCATGGCATCTGGTTCCATCCTTTCATGGCAAAGGGGGGGGAAAGTAGAAACAGTGACAGAGTTTATTTTCTTGGGCTCCAAAATCACTGAGAACATTGACTGCAGCCATAAAATTTAAAGATGCTTGCTTCTTGGAAGGAAAACTATGACAAACCTAGACAGTATCTTTAAAAGCAATGACATTGCTTTGCCAACAAAGGTCCATGTAGTCAAAGCTATGATTTTTCCAGTAGTCATGTACGAAAGTGAGAGTTGGACCATAAAGAAGGGCGAACACCAAAGAATCGATGCTTTTGAATTGTGATGCTGGAGAAGGTTCTCGAGAGTCCCTTGGACAGCAAGGAGATCAAACCAGTCAATCCTAAAGGAAGTCAACACTGAATATTCATTGGAAGGACTGATGCTAAAGCTGAAGCTCCAATACTTTGGCCACCTGATGCGAAGAGGCAACTCATCGGAAAAGACCATGATGATGGGAAAGACTGAAGGCAAAAGGAGAAGAGGATGGCAGAGGATGAGGTGGTTAGATTGCATCATCAACTCAAGGCACACGAATCTGAGCAAACTCCAGGAGACAGTGAAGGTCAGGGAAGCCTGGAGTGCTGTAGTCAGTCCGTGGGGTTACAAAGAGACAGATACAACTTAGCAACTGAACAATGAAAATGTAGTACATACCATATACCAGGCACTGACTGATGTTGAAGCTGAAACTCCAATACTTTGGCCACCTGATGCAAAGAGCTGACTTCACAGGAAAAGACCCTGATGCTGGGAAAGGTTGAGGGCAGGAGGAGAAGGGGATGACCGAGGATGAGATGGTTGGATGGCCTCACCGACTCAATGGACATGGGTTTGGGTAGACTCTGGCTATTGGTGTTGGACAGGGAGGTCTGGCGTGCTGTGGTTCATGGGGTCGCAAAGAGTCAGACACGACTAAGTGACTGAAGTGAACTGAACTGGGCTAACAATGATGAGTGAAATAAATAAGGATGAAAGATGTGTAAGAAGTTCAAGTATAGTTCAGTGTTTATTAGAGTATGGCCAGTGGACCACTTGCACTCAGAATAACCTGAAGGGCTATTTAAATGCAGATTCCTGGGCCCCCCTCAGCCAAAATGAATCAGAATCTCTGTGAGAAAGGTCCAGGAATATACACTATAACAAGTTCTACTGGGAATTTTTACATACATTGACGTTTGTGCTCCTAGAGAGATCTGCATCATAAACAAATACAACATAGCAGAATAAAAGACGTCTCCATTAGATTTATTGCCAATTATGTGTCAGAGTCCCTTGTATATAATATTCTCAGTGCTGATAAGGTTTACATATAAGCTTCTAGAATAAAGAGTCTCCAAAGAAAACCAGTATAAAATTATCAATATCATGAAAATAATGATCACCGTTAAAAGAGGACACAAAGGAGGATGACATTGATCCACTAGAGTCAGGAAAAGTATCATAGAGGAAACACCTGAGTTAGGTCTTACAGCCAGACCTTTAAGCTGGGTCAGCCACTTTTGAAGCTTTGTCTGAGTCATGACTTTCTAAGCATCACACTCAAGAACTGGATAAATCAAGCTGTTGTTGCCACTGCTGATCCTAAAAACGGTTGGCTTCTGCCGTTCACTCTGGAACCAGCAGAAAGATACTTTGGAACTAGCCTGTATCCTCCTTTAGCTCACTTCTGAGTCAAGGTCTTCCTGGATGCAGCAAACTGGTATCCTTCAAGCCATGTATCTAGACACTAGCTACAGGAGAGAACATGAAATGTAGCTTTATGGTTTTGTTTTTATGCTACCTTGGGAAAGTGAAATTCATAATGAAGGGAACTATCATCATGGAGTGGATGGATGGTAAAGAGATTTAAGCTGCTCTGAATACCATATGCCTAACTCCAGAACCTAAGGTCTTAGCCACTCTGCTATACTGTTTCTTACTGTCACCAGGGGTATGCCGTACTCTTATTGTCCAGTTCTGGGTCCTGCATAGAATGTAAGAGGTTGTCTTCATCTGTTCTGATTGCTATAATGAAAATATAAACTGGGTGATTTACTGCCAACAGATACACTGTATTTTTCACAGCTCTGGATGCTATGCCCAACAGGAAGGGCCCAGCAGATTTGGCATCTAGTGAGGGCCCACTTCTTGGTTCCTAGATTGTCTTTTCCCTGCATCCTCACACAGCTGAGGGATCTCTCTGTGGTCTCTGTCATAAGGGCAACAATCCCATTCAAGTGGACTCCACCCTCATCATCTGCCACAAGCCTCACCTGGCAACACTATCACCTTGGGGATTAGGATTTCAACGTATGAATTTTGGAGACATAAACACTCAGTCCATTGCAGAAGTGTTTGCAGTAGGAAGGGATGAGCACTTCATAGAAGATATTCTAGCCCCCAAAGGGACTTAATATAGCTATTGCCAAAGCCCCTTCTCCCTTAATCATACCTAAGCCAACTGAACTGGCACAGTAAAAAGTAATGCAAAAATCCTCCCCTCTGTTAACAGTCTAAGATCACAAGACATAATTGAGTCTGTTGATCAGTTACTTCAGAAATTAATAATCCAATATGCATACCAAGACTGAAATATTCATATTCCACTTACAAATTTTAGCAGCATTCAGATGGAAAATACCAAATCATTCAACAGGTCAACTAATATAATTATCTGAGGTTATAACTTGAAGATAACTTGGTAGGCTGATCAGGCTGCAGATCAGCTCAAATTAAAACATTGTACATGATTCATATTACAGTTCTATAGAAGCAGCTGGTAACTACTGATACTTATCAATGGAACTTGTTTTTTTCTGCTTGTGATATAAAATTTAAGGAATTCAACACAATGCTTGTCCAAACATTTAAGCATATAAAAACCTATGTGGGATGGGATGAGTTCCACCGGGGTGGGTGTTCTATTCTTAAAAAATCATCAACACCTACAAGGCTTCATTTTTAGCCCCTACCTCACTCCTTCTCCATGCACTTAAACCACACCTCCTTTGTTCTTGAGCTCATCTCAATTGTCTCGGTCAGGTTACTGACAACCAAAAAGCTGGTCCGAGGGGTAGAACAATGGGAAGCTATGTACTTTATTTCTGTTTCCAGAAAAAGAAAGAAAAAAAAAATGGTTTCTTCATGGTCGTTATAAAAGTCAACCACATGAAGAATATTTCTAACTTTTTAAAAGCCTTTAGAAAATATTACCCATTGTGGTACTTAACCTTCTTAAGTAAAGATTCTCACAGAAAATTACTCTCCTACTTGTAAAAATGTGTTGTCTTCTGAAGGCAAGTACCCTTCCATTTATGACATATAATGAAAAGTATATAGCACATGCAGTTTTTATTTTTTTATTATCTACCAGGAACCTTGAAGCTAAATTTACTGCTCAACTGCAGTAATTACCGTTAGCTGCTTTTTTGATACAATTAAATTTTTCCTTTATTATTTGGTTGATAGTCTCTTAATAGTGTTATTGTCTAAAGTCTCAAGTTATCTTTTGTCAATTTATATTTCCATAGGTTAAATTTAATCTAAAATTCAGTCCCTTTAAATGTACAGTTTGATCAGTTTTCACAATTGTATATAATCAGTTATGGATTGTCACCACAATCAAATTGTAGAATATTTCTGATACTGATCAGGGTTCTTGGCCTTCCCCAATCAATATAAATTGATAAGAGGCCAGACAAGAAATTCAGGAACGGCTTTATTGGGGCCCCTACTGTTGCAGTGGGGAGTGAAAACAAGTAACAGTTTCCCTTGTTTGCTTCCTGAGGCGCATGCAAGCTGATTCCTTATGTGGGGTGTGTCTGGGTGCTTAGCTAGAGGGGTGGCTTAGGTGGTTTACCCATCCCTTTGCTGGCGTTGAGCACAGACGGCATGTGTTTTTGCTCTTGACAGTTTGTTTTTGCTCCTGACTCTTCAGAAGTGGCATTTGGATTGTTTTGGTCTTTTTGTATCCTGTTGTCCATAATTTGCCCCAACTGTGCATGCACACAGTTTTCATTTTGTTTTGTTTTTTGTTTGTTTTCTTTTTTAGGTTCCTTATACTTTCTTTGTATTTTGTTGTTCCAGCAGACATCCATCCAGGTACAAGCAGTGCAGCAAGGAGTCCCAGGTCCCAAGCCCAGCCTGTCTCATTTCCAGCACTCTAAAAAATTTCCTCTCTGCAACTGATCGCTTCCCTTGACACCAGCCCTCAGGCAACTACTGATCTACTTTCTGTCATTATAGTTTTTATCCCTTCTAGAATTTCAAATGAGTGGGATCACACAGAAGGTAATTATGTGACTTCTTTTACTTAGCATAAGATTTTTGAAATGCATTCATGTTGTTGTGTATCAATATTTCATTACATTTTTAATTGCCAAATAGAATTTCATGGTATGGTTATACCACAACTTGTTTATCCATTAACCAGTTGATGGACAAGTGGATTGTTTCATTTGAGACTATCACGAATACCGTGGTGACAAACACTCATATACAAGTTTTTGTATGGATATGTGTTCTCATTTCTCATGGGTAAACACTCAGGAGGTAGCACTGCTGAGTCCTATGGTAAGTTCACACGCGTTGTATAAGACAAGTCAAGTTCTTTTCCAAAGCAGGTGAGCCATTTTGCAATCCCACCAGCAATGTATGAAAGAGTTCTAGTTACTCCACATCTTTATCAACGCTTCATGTTGGCAGGCTATTAAATTTTAGCCATTCCACCAAGTTTGTAGTAATATGCATTTCCCTGCTGACCAGTGATGCTGAGTATCTTTTCAGGGGCTTATTGGTCATACTCTTAAATTCTTTTTTGAAGTATCTATTCAAATTCTTTGCCTATTTCTATAATAAGTTGCTTGTTTTCTTATTATTGATTATAAGAGTTTTTTATATCTTCTAAACTCAAGCATTTTGTCAGATATATATTTTGCAAATACCTCCAACCAGTCTGTGATGCCTTTTCACTTTCTTAACTGTGTCATTCATGGAACAAAAGTCTTCAATTTTCACAAAGTCAACTTTGTAAAATGCTTCCTCTCATGATTCAGATTTTTTTGTGATTTGAGAACTCTTTGATTAATCCAAGCTTTTCCCACCTCTGTACTACTGACATTTTGGACCAGATAATTCTTTGTTGCATAGGTGGTCTTGTACACCGTAGGACATTTATTAACAGGTCTGACCTCTTCTCATTAAATACCAATAGCAGGATCCCCCACCAATTGTGACAATCAAAAATGTCTCTAGACTTTGCCAAATGTCCCTTGAAGGACAAGTTGCCCGTGGTTGGGAACCACTGGCTTAGCCCAACGTCACAACTATTTTTTTTTTTAGAAGTCTTACAGCTTTAGTTCCTACACTTAGGTTTACAATTCATGTCAATTCCTGTGTAAGGTTGATGTAAGAATCAAAATTCCTTTTTTCCAGACAGATATTCAATTGTTCTAGCCATTGGGTTGCCATTTCTTCCTCCTCCAGGGGATCTTCCCAACCCAGAGACTGAACCTTTGTCTCTTTCGTCTCCTGCACTGGCAGGCAGATTCTTTATCATTGCTGCCACCTGGGAAGCCCCACTGTTTTAGCACCATTTGTTAAAAAGACTATCCTTACCCCCATCGCACTATTTTGGGACATTATTCAAAAATCATTTGATCTTATAAATGGAGATCTATTACTGAGCTCTCTATTACATTCTATTTCCATATTTCTAGGCTTATACCAATAACACACAGTCTTGAGTATGCAGTTTTTAAAATAAATCACGAAATTAGGTAGTCTAATTACCTCATTCTTCTTTTTCAAAATTGTTTCAGCTAGGTCCTTTACCTTTCCACACATCTTAGAACAAGCTTGTCCATTTCTTTTTTTCCTTAATAAACCTTCTGTTTTTGAATAATTACAGATTTGCAAAAAGTTGCAAGGATATTATGGAGTGCTTCCATTTATCCCTCACTCAGTTTCTGTTTCCAGATGTTGTTGTTCAGTCAGTCATGTCTGAATCTTTGCCACGCCATGGACTGCAGCATGCCAGGCTTCCTTGTCCTTCACCACCTCCCAGAGCTTTCTCAAACTCATGTCCATTGAGTCGATGATGCCATCCAACTATCTCATCCTCTGTTGCCCACTTCTCCTCCTGCCCTCAGTCTTTCCCAGAATCAGGGTCTTTGCCAGTGAGTTGGCTCTTCACATCAAGTGACCAAATTATTGGAGCTTCAGCATCAGTCCTTCCAATGAACATTCAGGGTTGATTGCGGTACGTCTGTTAAAGCTAAAAAACCAACACTGGTACATTGCTATTAACTAAAGACTTTAATTTCATTGGTTTTTTAATGAATATCCTCTTTCTGTCTCAGGATCCAATCTAGAATACCACATTGCTTTTAGTCATCATGTTTCCCCTCTCCTTCCCAGACTTTCTTTGTTTTTCACATATGATCTTAACAGTCTTGAGGAGTACTGGTCAGGTATTCTGTAAAATGTCCCCCAAATTTGGTTTATTTAATGTTTTTCTCATAATTAGACTGGGATCATGCCAGACTAATGCCTGGCATCACACTTCTCATCACATAATATCAGGGGAGACCTACTATCTACACGGCATCGTTAATGATGTTAACCTTGAAGTCAAGTTTGTTTTCAAAAGCCTGTTTGACACTGATTGGGATTCCGATGATTCCACATGTCAATATGGGGAAAATTGCAATGTTAATAACATGGAGTTTTTCAACCCATAAACATTGTTTATCTCTTTACTTATTTAGGTCTTCTTTAATTTCCCTCACCTCCTCTAAGCGTGTATTTCAGTTCACTGCCCTGTGCCTTCAAGGAGTGACATTATTATTATTGTTATTATCATTATTCACATGTTCAGTTGTGTACAGTTGTGTATGCATTGTGCACTCGTAAGCTGTGTACTCACATTCAGAGTGTACAGTTGTTATCTGGGTAACGTCACTTCAGTAAGTTCTAACTCAGCCATTACTGAAAACAGAACCTAATACTGCCTCAATACTTTTAAAGGTGGTCAGGGAAAAGTAGACAGACAAATTTATATTATTATCCTTAAAATACCCTTAAAATAGAATCATAACTACTATCTGTGCTGAGCCAACCTGCAATCTTAAAATTCATCAACAACGAATACACAGTTTGAATGGAAACAGACTTTTTCTGTGAGTCAGTGAATTTGACTACATGAAATTGATGACTTTATATATGGTTAAAATTTCAAATCCTAAAAGATCAAACATGGGAGAATTACATTCAAATCTTGACAAAATTGTTCAATGTTGTCCACATTGTGGCAAAATGGGCATAAGTCTGTAGAGTAATAGATTTTAAATGGGAATACATTCTGTTAACACTTTTGGAACACAAATGCACAAGTGAAAGTGAAAGTGAAGTTGCTCAGTCATGTCCGACTCTGCGACCGCATGGACTGTAGCCTACAAGGCTCCTCCGCCCATGGGATTTTTCCAGGCAAGAATACTGGAGTGGGTTGCCATTTCCTTCTCCGGGAGATCTTCCCAACCCAGGGATTGAACCCGGGTCTCCAGTACTGTACGCAGACGCTTTACAGTCTGAGCCACCAGCGAAGAGCATTAAAATTATTATCTTGACCTATTAATTCCACTTCTGACACTCTATCCAATGAAAACAATGCTAAATAGAGTCAGAGGGAAGAATTACCCTTTAATCAAATATTTTTACTATGGCACTTTTTTTATAATGTAAAGAAAATACTACTTAAATGTGCAAAAGGAAAAGAATTCTATTCACACAGCCATTTAAAAAGGATGTTTATGCAATTATTCTACAACAAAGGAGGAAAAAATATACAATAGAGAAAAGATGTGGTACATAAACAAACAATGGAATATTAGTCATAAAAAAGAATGAAATTTTGCCATTTGTCTCAGTGTGGATTGACCTAGAGAACACTATGCTTAAGAAAATAAGTCAGACAGAGAAAGACAGATAGTATATAATACAACTTCTATGTGGAATCTAAATGATAATCAATGTATATGCAGAACAAAACCAGAGTAAGAGGCATGGAGAACAAATAAGTGGCTACAGTAGAGAGAGAAAGGGGCTGGTGCAAATTAGGGGTATGGAATTAAAGTATAAAAAGTAATATGTGTAAAATAGATTAAAAAACAGGATATATTAGATAGCACAGGCAATGATAACCATTATCTTGTAATAACATTTAATGGAGTGTAATGTGTTAAAAATACTGAATCACTAGTCTATACACTTGACATTAATACAATATTGTAAATCAACTATCAGGCTTCCCTGGTGGTTCAGCGGTAAAGAATCCACCTGCAATGCAGAAGACACGGGTTTGATTCCTGGGTCCAGAATATCCCTTGGAGAAGGAAATGGTAACCCATTCCAGTATTCTCGCCTGGGAAATCCCATGGACAGAGGACTCTGACAGGCTACAGTCCATGGGGTCACAGGAGAGTAGGACTTAGCAACTAACAACAACAACAAATCAACTATACTTCAAAAATAAATATATTAATTAAATAAATAAACATGATTTTATGAAAAGCTTTTAGTATTATAATATTGCTGTTGGTGGTGGGGTTGTTTAGTCGCTAAGTTGTGTCCGACTCTTCTCAACCCCATGGACTGTAGTCTGCCAAGTTCCTGCATCCATGGGATTTTCCAGGCATGAATACTGGAGTGGGTTGCCATTTTCTTATCCAGGGGATCTTCCCCACCCAAGAATCAAACCCGATGTCGCCTGTGTCTCCCGAGTTGGCAGGCGGATTCTTTACCACTGAGCCACCTGGGAAGCCCAATTATAATATTAAGTATTTGTATATGATGTACGAGTTCAACTTTAAGTACAGAAGACTAGAAGTTAATATGCCATCATCTTATTGGTGGCTAGTGAGACTAGAGTTGTTTACTTCTTCATTTTCCTACCTGCTATTGTTTAATAGTGAGGCAAGAAAACAGTAAAACCATTTTAATTTTATAAAAATTTACCTTATTATTAAATTTCTGGGCTGGAAAGAACTTTAGAAAATTAACTGACCCCCTGGACTTCATTGATAAGAAAATTTCCTTATCCACAGATGTCACAGAGAGTTAAAATATTTGTCTAAGTACACAAAGTATGTTGTTAGCACTCTATTGTATAGTCAGATTGTATTCTGACTCGTTGGATATGATACTGCATACTGGTCATTTTTGTTGTGTCCCAGACTCCATTTCTATGGTTAAGGGAATGGCATAGTTCACATGAACAATATTTACATAAAACAGTTTAAAAGTTATAATATAAAACACCTCAAGCAAGGTTAATTTTAATATAGACGCCCTAGAAGCTGGGAAATGGAAGAAATTTTAATAGGTTTTTTTTTTTGCAATGATTATATTAAATGCTGAATAAAAGTGGAGTTTTACCCTAAAAAGCTTTTTAGTTTTGAGATTTTAAGGTGCCTAAAAAAGAGCATGCACTACATTTTATTTATTAAAAACTTTATTATTGTATTTATTTATTATTGTATTTATTTATTATTTATTTGTTTATTTATTTGTTTATTATTTATTTTTTATTTATTTTATTTATTTATTATTAAAAGCCTTATTTTTTTATTTATTAAAAGCTTTATTTATTATTCCCTTGTTCAAGTTACTCCTGTTTGTTTGTAGTGGCCCTAATAGAAATGATAGGGCATAATGCGATTTTATAAATGAGGACTTTCTGTTATGAACTGGTTCACTTTTACTGTTAAAATAAACTCTCATGAACTAAATGATATAAGGCCAAAATTACCAATAATTATCTATTAATTTGGATATAACAACCTTTAACTTGGTTTCAAATACCCCAAATAATTTTTCCTAAAGTCTTTCTCAATATAAAAAAACATTTTTAGTGTAACACTTCATACCATTGGAAGATAATCCAAAGGGAATGTATAAGGTTAGCAGCGTGTTCATCTTATCAAAAGTCTGGTCTCTTGGGTTTACTGTTTGGATTCTAGCTAATCAAGCTTAGTTTAAGAACTTTAAGCAATTAACAGTATTCAAATAGCACCAATCTGCAATATTATTTCAGCTGGGAAAGCAGCTATAAGAACCAATACAGCTTCCTTACTAAAAATAAATGATAACACTTTCCACTTCCTGGGGAGTTAGTTTTTAAAGTATGTCACACTGCATAACAAAACCAAAGAGTGTGAAATATCTAAGTAATAAAAAACCCAAAAGACATGCCATGTTTTCAGATTTAAAAAAATAATAAAGTAACTTTGCCAACAAAAACATCATTGCAGGAAGACAAAACAAATACAAAGTGAATTTAAGAGATAGATTGTGGTCCCTTTTTCTTCAAGAACCACTACTTCCCTTGTTTGTAAGACTGCTTGGTTTTATTAGCAATTTTTAACACACAGAAGCTCAAATCAACAACTCATTTGCTCTTCAGACTTTGACACTCCCCAAGCTGCTAGGCCTGTGCTTAACTAAACAAGTACAGTGTATGGTGTTAGAAAGTGTTCTAGTTTCATTCTTTTACAAGTGGTTGACCAGTTTTCCCAGCACCACTTGTTAAAGAGATTGTCTTTTATCCATTGTATATTCTTGCCTCCTTTGTCGAAGATAAGGTGTCCATAGGTTCGTGGATTTATCTCTGGGCTTTCTATTCTGTTCCATTGATCTATATTTCTGTCTTTGTGCCAGTGGAACAAGTAGAACATTTATGTAACACAGAAACTATAAATGTTCTTTGAGAAACAAAGAGGCCTACTCATTCTAGAAGATAAGACTAAGGGCTGAGAGCATCACCTTTTAAAACTCCTGTTGAGAAAGATACATTTTAAACTCGTTGAAGTTAAAAGCATCATATCATTTGCTTACTGACAATAAAATATCCTTCTTTTCTCTAAATAATTTTTTTAATTCATTGAGCATCTATCCTGGAGAAGGCAATGACAACCCATTCCAGTGTTCTTGCCTGGAGAATCCCAGGGCCGGCGGAGCCTGGTGGGCTGCCGTCTATGGAGTCGCACAGAGTCGGACACGGCTGAAGTGACGCAGCAGCAGCATCTATCCAGTGTTAGACACTGGATACTAAGAATTTTACACGTATTCTTTCCTTTAATCCTTGAAATAATCCTATGACGTGCAGATGAATTTATATTCATTTTGTAAATGGAGAAACTGAGATTTGAGGTCATTCAATGGTTAAATACCGGAGCATGGTTTGGACTCATGAGGTCTGCCTTCAGAGTCTGTGACTCTTATCCATGTGGGCAAATCAAAATGACACCACAGAATTTTTAGAATGGAAGAGATAACAAAATACCTGAAAGAAACATTGTTATTGTTATTTAGTTGCTAAATCAGGTCAGACTCTTGCTGCACCATGGACTGTAGTCCTCCCAGTTCCTTCTGTCTGTGGGATTTTCCAGGCAGCAATATGGGAATGGGTTGCCATATCCTTCTCCAGGGGATCTTCCTGACCCAGGGATCCAATCTGTGTCTCTTGAATTGGCAGGCAGATTCTTCACCACTGAGCCACGAGGGAAGCCCGAAATAAACATGACTGATAATAAAATCATAAAACACATCCTATCTGTGGCCTTTCTTTTCCCACTGACCGATATTTAGTGACATCTCTTACCAGTGCTAACTCTTCCCCCTTGGTCCCTTTCTCTTCCGTAACACACATGTATGAATGCGTGCACACACACACACACACACACAGCTTCACTAATAGTATCCGTGGTGCTTAAAAATAGGGGAGGAAAAAGTAATATTCTAATTCAAAAAATGGACTAAATGCTAAATGTGGCCTCAGAGCCTTTGGGGTAGGGAGGAAAGAGAGATTCTTATTTGACAATTGATTAGATCTTCTCCCACTTGTTTGTTCACTTCTAGGTAAACTCATATACAGGTATATAGGAATAAGAGAAAAAGTCTTCACAGAAGAGCTGGCTCATGGATTTCCCTCACATCTCTGCTCAAGCCAAAAGGCCTGCTGCTTACCCAACAGAAACAAATGTAGTGGGTTTTCCAGAACAGAATTAAAAATGAATTCTCTCAAGTAAACATAGCTCTTAGTGAAGCAGACCCTGTAGGCTATCATCTTCCATCTAAGGGACTTTCAGGGATGAAGGACAGGACATTAAACATCCTAGTCTGATACAGCAACCACTAGCCACAGGTGTCTGCTGAGCACTTGAAATGTGGCTACTGCGACTTGGGAACAAACTTTTTAACTTTCTCATTTTAAACCATCACATACAGCTAATGACTATCATTTGGACAGAATAGCTCTAGACTCATCTCAGTAACTACCATTCACTGAGTATCTACTATGTGCTACAAAACTACATTGAGGGAGGTCCAATTTTGTCCCCATTTTTCAGAAAGGAAATTGAAGCTAAGAGAGAAAAAAATGACTCGCTCATGGCTTTACAACTAGTAAGTGGTAAATTCTGGATTTTATACCCATGTCTGTCCCTCTCAATGCTTGATGCTTTCACTACCAATGGTTCCCAACACTGGCTATCTATCAGCTGGTGTGCTTTTCAGAAATACTCACCCCCAAGTTCCATGACAGCACCCTTATGGCAGAAAGCGAAGAGGAACTGAGGAGCCTCTTGATGAAGGTGAAAGAGGACGGTGAAAAAGCTGAGATCAACATTCAAAGATCATGGCATCTGGTCCCATCACTTCATGGCAAATAGATGAGGAAACAATGGAAACAGTGAGAGAATTTCTTTTCTTGGGTTCCAAAATCACAGCAGATGGTGACTGCAGCCATGAAATTAAAAGACACTTGCTCCTTGAAAGAAAAGCTATGACCAACCTAGACAGCACATTAAAAAGCAGAGACATTACTTTGTCAACAAAGGTCCATCTAGTCAAAGCTATGGTTTTTCCAGTGGTCACATATGGATGTGAGAGTTGGACCATAAAGAAAGCTGAGCACTAAAGAATTGATACGTCTGAATTGTGGTGTTGGAGGAGACGCTTGAGAGTCCCCTGGACTGCAAGGAGATCCAACCAGTCAATCCTAAAGGAAATCAGCCCTGGGTGTTCATTGGAAGGACTGATGCTGAAGCTGAAGCTCTAATACTTTGGCTACCTGATGCGAAGAGCTGACTTATTGAAAAAGACCCTGATGCTGGTAAAGATTGAAGGTGGGAGGAGAAGGGGACAACAGAGGATGAGATGGTTGGATGGTATCACCGACTTGATGGACTTGAGTTTGAGCAGGCTCCGGGAGTTGGTAATGGACAGGGAAGACTGGCATGCTGCAGTCCACGGGGTTGCGAAGAGTTGGACACGACTGAGCGACTGAACCGACTGAACTGAAGTTCCATAACGCAGTAATTGTTATTTAATTAGAGGCAGGGTTCAGGCACATGGATACCTCTGAAATTTCCACTATGCAACACCACCAGTGTGACCAAGGCCTCCTAGTAGGAGACAACCATTTCCAAAAGGAAGCTGCGATGAAATTCTACCTCTATCTCTTCTCTTAAACATGGTCAACAGTTTAATGCTAAAAAGAGTCCCACTCCTTCCTTCTGCAGGTCAAAGTAAATGACTAAGAGCAGTTGCTCTGAGCTAGGGTGAGGTCACATAGCTGGTGTTTTGATGGAGCTGAGACAAGGACCCAAGTATGAGTTTATATGTAAATGGTTCTCTGGGGACAGCAAATAAGCAAAGGACAGGAAAGCTCAACTAAGGGATTTAAAATCCTAAGCAGCAACTGAGAAGCCCAAGGCAGCAAAGGCTAGGAGTGTGTGACATTTGACTATTTCTAGTGGTGGGAATGTCTGGCTCTTCCAGATTCGTCAGCGTCACCTTCTCTTATCCCCTCTTTCCACTGATCCAGAGTCCTCAGGAGTGATCCAAGGGCTCCTATGCAGTATTTTTCACTCTCTTAGATACTTTTTGTGTTGTTGTATTGAGGTAAAATTGACAAAGAACATTATAACGTGATTTAATATTTGCATATATTACAAAATGACCACCAAACATATTAATAGCTACAAAAATCTTTTCCTCGCCATGTGATGAAAGTCAATGTTATGTTTAACAGACATAATTTTACCTTTGGCCCATAGTATGTGCTTAAAATTACAACTATGAAATGAATGAAGCAGGCTTTGCAATTCAAGAGACAGATTACTCCGCTTCTGGATGGGTTCAGATATCCGAATATGTGTTTGGTAAATAACTTTTTAAAAAAGGAAATTAAAAAGTCCCTTCAGAACCTTTACACGTGACTCACAAAAGTAGGTGGAGAAGATGACGTCAGTCTCCAGGGCAGGGTTACAGGCATTTCTCCTCTTATGGTAGTATGCAGGCAACTGTATTTTATAGAAATCGGAGGATTGTGGTAACTGTGTCACACAAGTATATTGGCAAACATTTTCCCAACATCATGTAATCACTCTACGTCTCTGTCACATTTTGGTAATTCTCACAATATTTCAAACCTTTTCACTACTATTGCAATTGTTTTGGTGATCTATGATCAGTGCTCTTTGATGTTACTACTGTAATTGTTTGGGGGCATCATAAACCATGCCTATTCAAAAAGGCAAACCTAACTGATAATGCTGTGTGTGTTCTGACTTCTCCACTGACCCAAAGTTCCCCAACCTCTCTCCCTGTCCTCAAGCCTCTCAACTTCCTGAGACACAACAATATTGAAATGAGGCCGATTAATAACCATACAATGGCCTCTGAGTGTTCAAAGGAAAGGAAGAGATGAATATTTCTCACTTTAAATCAAAAGCTAGAAATGATTAAGCTCAGGGAGGAAGGCATGTTGAAAGCTGTGATAGGTTGAAAGTTAGGCCTCTTGCATAAAACAGTCAGCCAAGTTGTAAATGAAAAGGAAAAGTTCTTGAAGGAAATTAAAAATGCTACTCCAATGAACACACAAGTGATAAGAGAGCAAAACACACTTATTGCTGATATGGAGACAGCTTTAGTGGTCTGGATAGAAGATCAAGCCAGACACAACATTCCCTTAAGTCAAACTAATCCACAGCAAAGCCCCAACTCTCTTCAATTCTGTGAAGGCTGTGAGAGGTGAGGAAGCTGTTGGAGAAAATTTTCAGGCTAGAGAGGTTGGTTCATGAGGTTTAAAAGAAGAGAAGCCGTCTCCATGACATCAAAGTGCAAGGTGAAACAGCAAGTGCTAATGCAGATGCTCTAGCAAATTATCCAGAAAAACTAGCTAAAAACATTAATGGATTCACATTCTAGATGCCATTAAGAACATTTGTAACTCATAGCTAAAGTCAAAATATCAACTTAACAGGAGTTTGGAAGAAGTTGACTCCAACCTCCATAAATGATTTTGAGGGGTTCAAGACTTCAATGTAGAAAGTAACTGTATGCTATGCTAAGTCACTTCAGTCGTGTCCGACTCTGTGCGACCCCATAGACGGCAGCCCACCAAGCTCCCCCGTCCCTGGGATTCTCCAGGCAAGAACACTGGAATGGATTGCTATTTCCTTCTCCAATACCTGAAAGTGAAAAGTGAAAGTGAAGTCGCTCAGTCATGTCCGACTCTTCACAACCCCATCGACTGCAGCCCACCAGGCTCCTCCGTCCATGGGATTTTCCAAGCAAGAGTACTGGAGTGGGTTGCCATTTCCTTCTCCAGAAGAAAGTAACTGTAGAGGTGGTGAAAACAGTAAGAAATTAAGATTACAATTGGAGACTGAATATATGACTGAACTGTTGCAATCTCAGGAAAAAACTTGAACAAATGAGGAGTTGCTTTTTCTGGATGAGCAAGGAAAGTGCTTACTTTCTCTCTCTCTTCTTTTTCTACTTTGGCCACACTGTGCAGCACGTGGGATGGTTCCCCCACCATGGATGGAATGAGGCTTCTATAGTTAAAGCACTGAATCCTAACCACTAGGCCACCAGGGAACTTCCCCAAGAAAGTGGCTTCTTGAGACGTATTCTACTCTGATAGAGGTAGATTCTGCGGTAGAAGTAAGTCCTGTAGTAGAAGGACTAAGTAAGTAAGTAGTAAGTAAGTAAGAAGTAAGTAAGTAGAAGAAGATGTCAAGAAAACTGTTGAAAGGACAGCAAAGAATTTAGAATATTACCTAAACTTAGCTCATAAAAAAACAGGCATGGTTTAAGAGGATTAACTCCAGGAGCGCACGCCGCCGGCCGGCATGAGCAATGGCCTCGGTCAAGGTGGCCATGAGGGTCCGGCCCATGAATCGCAGGGAAAAGGACTTGGAAGCCAAATTCATTATTCAAATGGAGAAAAGCAAAACGACCATCACAAACTTAAAGATACCAGAAGGAGGGACTGGGGACTCAGGAAGAGAACGGACCAAGACCTTCACCTATGACTTTTCTTTTTATTCTGCTGATAAAGAAGTCCAGATTATGTTTCTCAAGAAATGGTTTTCAAAACCCTTGGCACAGATGTCATGAAGTCTGCGTTCGAAGGTTATAATGCTTGTGTCTTTGCATACGGGCAAACCGGATCAGGAAA
Organism: Cervus canadensis; assembly: GCF_019320065.1. NCBI lineage: Eukaryota > Metazoa > Chordata > Mammalia > Artiodactyla > Cervidae > Cervus > Cervus canadensis. The sequence goes on from NC_057389.1 coordinate 15,033,308, forward strand.
GTCATACACTATGATGGGAGACTCTGGCGATTCTGGCTTAATACCCCGGATTTGCGAAGGGCTCTTCAGTCAGATAAACGAAACCACCATATGGGATGAGGCGTCTTTTCGAACTGAAGTCAGCTACTTAGAAATTTATAATGAACGTGTGAGAGATCTACTTAGACGGAAGTCAACCAAAACCTTCAATCTAAGAGTCTGTGAGCATCCAAAAGAGGGGCCTTATGTGGAAGGCATCTCCCTTTTGTATTTAATCTAAAGAAGAAGGATCTCGGGCAGTTTGCGGTTTGGTTTTGGCTTCGTTTCTAAATTTTTTTCCTCTTCGTTGACTTTGGGGTTCGGATATTCCTACCGCGTCGGACTCCCAAGGACCTTTTGGGCCCCCACGTTAATGAGCCACCTGGCGAGTTCGATGTGGCTGTCAGCGAGGCACCGCTCGCGTTCCTCCCCACGTTCGCGTCCGGCCCGGCGGGAAGGACGAGGTGCTCCGAATGACCGCTGGCAGAAGGAGCTCCCCTACATGAAGCAGCTTCCCCGGTGCTTCCCGGCCACCCCGGCCGCGGCCACCGACCTGGAGAGTGGTGGAGTCTGCAGCCGCAGCTCGGCCCTCCTACCCCGAGGGAGGCGGGGGAGTTCAGTGGTCTCCTGGACCTGGACCTTATCCTCTCTAGCTCGCTGTCGCATCAGGAGCCCGTGACCGCCACGGCGTCCTTGTAGGCATCAGCCTCATCCTTGCTCTCCCCGTGGAGTAGCGGCCCCGCCAGCGCACCCTCCACCTGCAGCCTCAGCGACCCATCCGGGCCGGGGGCGACCCGGGCGCAGCCGTGCCAGGCGGCGTGGGCGGCAGCTTCCTCAGCAGCCGGGAGTTTGCACCCCCTCCGACGGCTCCCGTCAACCTGGAGGACATCAGTGACGTGAGCCCCTCCAGCAGCTTCCTGGCCGAGCTTCGGTGGCCCGAATTGGACCCGGTGTGCATTCCGCCACCGCCAGGTGGTGGACTGGTGGGCACGTTCGTGTTGAAGGCGCCTGAGTGCCCCTGGCAGCCAGTACGGCAGCCCGTCGGTCATCGGTGTTCGCACAGGCGGCCCGGACGGCAGCCACTCGGTGGTGGTGGGCCCTACAGCGGTGGGCCGCCGCGCGTGTGCCAGGAGATCAAGCCGGAGGCTGTCTCCTCGTGCACCGTCGGTCGGCCCCTCGAGCCCCGCTTGGGCACTGGACCTCCGCTCAGCAGTGACCACCGGCTGCCTGCGCACGACTTTCCCCTGGGGCGGCAGCTCCCCAGCAGGGCTACCCCGACCCTGGTCCCGAGGAACTGTCACCCTGCCCTGCCGCTCCCCCCGGGCTTCCATCCCCACTCTGGGCCCAGCCACCCTCCCTGCCTGCCGGACCAGGTGCAGACGCACGTCCCACCGCGCCATGACCAAGCGCTCGTGCCAGCCGGTTCGCGCAGGCCGGAGGAGCCCAAGCCGAAGAGGAGGAGGAGGTCGTGGCCCGGGAAAGGACGGCCTCTCACGCTTGTGATTACGCAGGCTGCGGCTAAACCTGCAGGGAGAGTTCTCATCTCAAGGCACACCTGCGCACCCCACACAGGTGCACACAGGTGCGAAACCTTCCCACTGTGACTGGGATGGCCGAGGGTGGAAGTTTGCCCGCTCAGATGAACTGACCAGGCATTATGACAGACACCCCGGGCAGTGCCGGAAGCGCGACTGGGCATTCTGCAGGTTGGACCACCTCCCTTACACACGAAGAGGCACTTTTAAATCCCCAAACAGTGGATGTGACCCGCACTGCCAGAAGAGAATTCAGTCTTTTTTACCTTTCACACTGTCTTCCTGGTGAGGGGAGGAACCCAGCTAGAAAGCACTACAGTCATGGTGAAGTTCCCAAGGAGTAAACTTGTGAATGGATAATCAGGACACAGGAAACCAAAAGACAAACTCAAAAAAACAAAACAAAAAAACAGATGGGGTCTGTGACTGGATCTTCTAGCGTTCCAGTTCTAAATCCAACTTGTATATATATATTTTGGACTTACAAAACCTCAAGGGGGTGACTGGAAGTTGTGGATATCAGGGTATAAATTAGATCTGAAAGTTGGGGGGAGGGAAGACTAGAACCCCTTGAATTGTTTTGATGCAATATAAGCATAAAGATCACATTGTATTCTGTTTGCCTTCTAAAAGTCATTATGACGATCTTAGAAGAAGAGGAAGAAATTCAGGTACAGAAAATGGTGTTTAATAGCCTAAACGATGGTTCTTGGTAAGTCTTGTTTCGAAAGGTACCAAATGAGGCCCCAAGTTCTCAAACTGCTGCTTACTTTGACAAGGAAAATCTGTTTTTGTCTTCCGATCTACATTTATGACCTAAGTCAGATAAATACACCTGGTTTACTTTAATCTTTTATATAGTCTGTTATGTATTGTGGTTTCAGATGTGCAATAATTTGTACAATGGTTTATTCCCAAGTATGCCTTAAGCAAAACAAATGTTTTTTTCTATATAGCTCCTTGCCTTAATAAATATGTAATATAAATTTAAGCAAACTTCTATTTTGTATATTTGTAAACTACAAAGTAAAAAAATGAACATTTTGTGGAGTTTGTATTTTGCATACTCAAGGTGAGAATTAAGTTTTAAATAAACCTATAATATTTTATCTGAAAAAGAAAAGAGGATTAACTCCAATTTTGAAAAAGTTGTACTTTTCAAAGGGTAAAGTGGTGGGTAAAAAGCTATCAAACAGCATTGCATGCTATCGAGAACTCATTCGTGAAAAGAAGTCAATCAATGTGGCAAAATTCAGCACTGTCTTATTTTAAGACTGACATCATCTTCCCAGATGGCTCAGTGGTAAAGAATCTGCCTGCCAATGAAGGAGATGCAGGAGACCTGTTTGTTTGATCCCTGGGTTGGGAAGATCCCCTGGAGAAGGAAATGGCAACCTACTCCAGTATTCTTGCCTGGAGAATCCCATGGACAGAGGACCCTGGTGGGCAACAGTCCATAGGGTCTCAAAGAGTCAGGACATGATTAAGCTAGTGAACAACAATCAACCTCAAGGCAAGATCCTCCACCAGCAAAAAGATTACAACTTGCTGAAGGCTCAGATGATAGCTAGTATTTTTTTTTTTTAGTGATACAGAATTTTAAAATTTAAAGTATCTACCTTGTTTTTTGTTTTTGTTTTGTTTTTTTAGATATAATGCTACTGTATACTTAACCTACAATATAGTGTAAACATAGTGTTTATATGCTCTGGGAAACCAAAAAATTCATGTGACTCCCTCTATTGCATTGTGGTCGTACATGCATGCTAAGTCACTTGAGTCATGTCCAACTCTTTGCAGCCCTATGGACTACAGCCCACCAGGCTCCTCTGTCTGTGGGGTTCTCCAGCCAAGAATACTGGAGTGGGTAGCCATGCCCTCCCCCAGGGGATCTTCCCCACCCAGGGATCAAACTTATGACTCTTATATCTCCTGCATTGGCAGGCCAGTTCTTCACCACTAGAGCTACTGGGAAGCCTCTCATTGCTGTCATCTGGAAACAAACCTGTGCTATCTCTTAGGTATGCTTGTATTTTTTGTTTCAGGAGTTGTAAAGGCTTGAATATGATAAAATAAGAAGAAAAAATGAGAATACTGACCAAAAGTTAAGCAGAGGAATTTATACCATACTCATGTATTCCAAGAGTCCAGATAAGCACTGGAAACCTGTATTTATCCTTATCCTAGGTTGGGAGACCACTAACTAAATCAAGCTCTGGGGGTTGAAGAGAAAGTCAACAATGAGAAGGAAATTGCCACAAAATTAGAAAATGCTGCTGTCAACATTACCTTTCAGACCAGCCAAGTATGCCTCTCTCTCTTACAATAAATAAATACCAATAAAAATAATTTGTGATTTAGATTATCCTCAGCAGTGGTATGTGCTATAAAATGCACTATGGAAATCATCTCTCTATTTAGGAACTCAGCACAGCTGCGCCAATAAGGAGGCTGGGTATATTCTGCAGCTAAATGAACTTGTGTTCTAAGAATCTGCCTTTAGAAGTAACAGCCCTGAAAGCCAGAAGCAAAAAATCTCAAGGATTATTGTAGCAAATGGCTTCAAATAGAAACATCTAGACTGTTGGCAAGTGCCTTTTAGAAAGCAGGACTTGAATTCTCTTGAAGCAAAATTACCAACCATTCTTGTGGCCTGCTGCTTACAAAAATAAAGAAAACAAGGCTTTTTGAGCTACAGCTGCAGATTCAAAAATTAGGACCAGTAGATTTTGCTTTAGTAATGTAAAAAGCAAAACACCCCAAAGAGAGCAGAAAGAATTAGCTAAGGATGTTAGAGATGTGAAAGAAGATAATGATAGGAAAAAGTCATTTCAAACATCTCCAGACTGTAATTACAAGCCAAGGTTTTTTTTTAATCTTATCTGTCTACTTCACTCCCTGTCCTCACCCCAGGCCTTCCCCCACAACCCCCCGCCATTTCTTATAATAGTAATATATGCCCAAGGCTTAAAAAGAACACAGAGGTATATAAAATAAAATGTTAAAATCTTCTAACCTTTTTCTGTTCTTAATCCTATTAAAAATCCCTGAAAGTGAAAGTCGCTCAGTTGTGACTCTTTGCAACCCCATGGATATACAGTCCATGGAATTCTCCAGACCAGAATACTGGAATGGGTAGCCTTTCCCTTCTCCAGTGGATCTTCCTAACTCAGAGACTGAACCCAGGTCTTCCACAATGCAGGCAGATTCTTTACCAGCTGAGCCACAAGAGAAGCATTAAAAATTCCTAAAATTTTTTAAAAAATCATTGTCTAGCTCTTAAAATGTTAAAGAAACACTGTGTCCAGTGTGCATAACTTTGCTTCCCTGGCCTCATATTTTCTATTAGGGGCTGGTTGTGTAAGCTAGAAAACAGGAGACAGAGAATCAAAAGATGGAAGCCCTGCTGCTCACTTCTTCCAACCATTTTTGTGCCTTTCAGCAAAGTTTTTCCTTGTCTGAAAAGTAAGGAAGGTGAGAATGCTGGTTCTTGGTTCACTCTGAATTCAAATCTTCCTGTACTAGTGCTGCCTAATAAAAAAACACAACTGATCTACAAATGTGAGCCACATTCATAATTTTAAACTTTTTAATAACCATATTTAAAAAATAAAAAAAGAAGGTGAAGGCAATTATAATATTTTCATCCCAACATAGTCAAAATATTATCATCTCAACATGCAATCAACATTTGTTTTGTTGTTGTTTGTTGTTTAGTCACTAAGTCATGTCCCACTCTTTTGCAACGCCATGGACTTTAGCTCGCCAGGCACCTATGTGCGTGGGATTTTCCAGGCAAGAAAACTGGAGTGGGTTGCCATTTCCTTCTCCAGGTGATCTTCCAGACCCAGGGACTGAACCCAGGTGTCTTGCACTGGCAAGAGGATTCTTTACCACTGAGCCACCAGGCTTCCTGTAATCAACATTAAACATTAAAATTTAACATTAATAGTTTATATTCTATTTTTCAAACTAAGTCTTCAAAATCTAGTGTGTATTTGATAAAAAAAAATCTTCATTCAGATTAGCTACATTTCAAGTGTTCAGGAGCCACATGTGAATAATTGCTAGTGTTTTAAGCAGCAAAGTTTTGTATCAGTGCCAGACATTATCTGAAGAAAAGCTCTACTTCAGTGTGTAGCTCACTTCTGCATCTCTATACTTGATTGACTCTGTTGTCAACAAAACATTATTGTTGATTATCATTTATTAGCAATATCTAAGTACCAACAACTAAGTGCTGAATCTATTTAGACTACTCATAGAGTTTCAGTATCAGAGTTTTGATTAATATCAGTGCTGTTTTCCTATAACACATTTAGTATTCAAGTGAATTTTTCTTGTCTCACTGAGTCATTCCTATTGAATTTTAGATCATTTATCCCGAGCTACATAGAATGATTAGGATATAATATCATTGTTAATTAACCATTTGAAAAGTATCCCAAGCTTTTAAAAGCAGATTAAATCACTCACTTGTATCCTATCAATAATGTTCTCCACCTCTCAATCTGCTCACACAAAAAAAAAATCTAACATATTACAAAGCATATAGCATTACCAAGCAATGAAAGTTTAGTAAGTGAAATATCACTTAATCATTGTACTGTTTTTTAATAAACTCAACAAATAACTCTTGATTACCTTTCATAGGCCAGGACCTGTGCTTGGTTTTGAGGATTCCTATCATGGTGGTTTAATTTCAAAGATTCCATCAGAGTAACCCACTATTAGAGGCTCTGGAATTTATGTATTGGGGTAACGGTATAATTTTGTATCCCTGGGTATCTTTTGCTACTGACAAGCCTTTCCCCACTCCCACCCCACCCCCAAATCAGACACATTTTTAAACAGAATCCTTCTTATCTCTCCAAGTCTATTCTGCTTATAAAACAAAATATGCTGAAATACACTGTATTACAACTTTGAGTGTGTGCTATAAATTTAAAAATAGTACATATCCATTGTAAAAGAAGATATTCAAGTCAGAAGTATAGAAAGTAAAAGATGAAAGTTCTACTCTCTCTTGATGCATTATTCCCAGGTGGACCACTCACAGGTAACCACTTACAGAATTTTATGCCAGAATTCTCCAAGCATATATAAACACGTTTACAGAGATGTATACACATTTGCAAATTTTGAGAAAGTATTTTAAATTAACACATGATTATGAGGAAAATTCAAATAACACAGAAGCATATAAAACTAGAATAATCATATTCACATAGAATATTTGAGGGAGGATCTTAAAACAAAGTAACACATGATTCTGGAGAAAATGAAAATTATGGTAAAAAGCAAACCATAAAATGCAAAGTGAAATTTTCCCTATTCCACATTCCCTCTACCCAAAGGTAATAAAACGTGCCCTCAGTACTTTTTGTGTGTGTGCTCTCTTTGTGAAATTTTCTATGACTACACAAGAATACAGATACATATATACCCACACACACATACATATGCCCAACATTCATATGAATATATATAGAATATATATATATGTTTAATGTATTTATATATATATATATATAAAATAGGGTACTTATTTGTGAAATCAATATATATATATAGATAAGTATCCAAAATGACAAAGGGAATCCCCTTGAGATTACCACCCAGACTGAAAAGTAAAACATTGCCAGCTTCTTAGAAGCCCTCTTTACCAACTTCTAATCACTACCCTCTCTCACCATCCATTTCAAAGCCTTCCACTATCCAGACTTGTAGAGTAATCAATTCCTTGCTTTTCTTTTTCATTTTACCACCCAAGCACACATCATTAAGGAACTATAACTTTTATTTTTCGATTTTTAAGCAAATGAAGTCATACCATATGTATTCTTTTCTGTCTTGCTTCTTTTATTTGCAATATTTATTTATTTTTAGCTTAATATATTTGGGGAATCTTAGTCAATATATAGAGAATTACTTCATCCTTTTAATTCCATGATATAGAATTGAACAAATGGCCTAATATAAAATTATTTTCATTCTTTTTGGCCATTATGAATAACATTATAAAGAACATCTTGGGCATTCGTTTTCATAAATCAATTACTTTCACTCAAAAAGTAATCATACTGTTAATGTAAAATGAAATGAAGTGCCATGTTAATTATTTCAGAATTCTTGAACAAATTCAGTTGCAATACAATAAAATTTTAACAAGGAATGATCCTATCTTCTAAATCCTAGATTGCCTCTCAAAACAGATTTTGCTTAGAAGCAAAGAGACATCTTTTGAGCACACTGGCATAGAGTTTTTCAAAGTATAGTCCTAAATTGCTAGTATCACAGTTACTGGAGGATCTTATTAAAATGCACATTTCCTAGCATTCAGCATCTTTGGAGATGGTCTTGATAAATTAATTAGGATATAGTCTAAACTACTGTAACCAAGGCTACAAAACATAGTGGCACCAACAAGACAGGCATTTACTTCCTTCTCATTTAACTGTTCAGAACAGCACGGGCTGGCCAACGTAGAGAAGGCAGCTCTACGCCAAAACAAATCAATGCTGTCTTGTTGCTCTGCTAGTCTATGAGGCATGGCAGAAGCTGGTCCCTGACCATGTCCATGGGCTATCACATCTTCAGCAAAGGGAAGGGAAAGACAAGTAGAGGGAAAGCCATTTGTCAGGAAGTGCACAAGTGGTGCACATTCCATTGCCAGAAGAAATATGGCCGCAGCTAGTTACAAAGCATGCTGGGAATACATGGCTTTGGTTCTACTGGCCATGTGTCCTCTTCACTGGCAAGTGGTAGGGTTCAATTACTAACAGGAAGAAGAGGATGGAGATGTGTGGGGTGGCAATTCGTAGTTTCTGCAGCACCTGGGAATCTACACCGTTAGGTGCTTGCTCCAAATCCTCTGTCCTCAGATGTGACTGGTCACTGGGCTGGAGAAGTGCTCTTTTATACTTGGTTCAATGTCCCTTCTCCCAAGTACCCCTGGAACTTCGTGAGCTATTACTGACTGATGCTGAAGCTGAAGTTCCAATCCTTTGGCCACCCGATTCGAACAGCCAACTCACTGGAAAAGACCCTGATGCTGGGAAAAATTGAAGGCAGGAGGAGAAGGGGACAACAGAGGACAAGATGGTTGGATGGCATCACCGACTCAATGGACATGAGTTCGAGCAAGCTCTGGGAGATGGTGAAGGACACGGAAGCCTGGCATGCTGCAGTCCAAGGGGTCACAAAGAGTCAGACATGACTGAGTGACTGAACAACGGCAAAATCAGCTAATAGCAATAAAGTGCTAATTATGTGCCAAGAACCTCACATGAATTATTTCATTTAACCATTACAACAAGTTTAAGGTACTATTTACTAACCCCCTGACTACAGATAAGGAAACTATGACTTAGGGAATTTCCTTGCCCAAGCTGTACAATTAGTCTGTAATTAGTAAGGGTTGGGTCTTGAACCCAGAGCCTATGTGCTTAACATTAGTCTGCACAGTGAATGGTTTTATTTAAAAGAACATCTGTCCTTAAAAATCTATGTATGTTCAATGTAAAAGTTACTGATATTAAGAGTTTTGATATAAAGAAGCAAAATTTAGGGGCAATTACTGGGAAATGGCATTCAAGGTTAGCCCAGTCCTAATAATGATAAAATATTAATTGAAACTGAGCATTTACACTCTGTAAGGCACTGTTCTAAGGGCTTCACCCTTGCAACAACCCTGAGTTAGGCCCTCTAATCAATCACCTTCAGTTTACAGAAAAGGAAACTGGGGCACAGAAATGTTAAGTCAATTAGCCAAGGTCACACAGCAGGTAAGAGTAATATGCTTAGCCATTAGCCTATACCACCAACATACAAAGAGAAGCAGGCATAGTCTCTCGGGATGGCTGATAATTATGAGTCATATTTACCAAAGTTCTGACATATATTGCCTTTTTACAGGGTATTTCTTGGGTGACAAGCTTTATCTTTTGTGTAAAATTGGAAGTTGTCTGATGCACAGATAAGGCAATTAGCAAGTCCTCTGAACATTATGATAACAAACGTCTTACTTCATCATTATCAATTGATATTTGTCAATTTCTATACTTCAACTTCTATACTAAGTCCTGGAGCTCTACAGGGTGTCGGGTTCTTATTTTCATCATGGCTCCTTTAAGTAAAACAATTCTCCCAAATTTGCATTTGACTTTGGTCCAGATTGAGTGGATGCTATTAACACTAGCACAAGGGATGCTGTATTTCTCTCCAATGGCCAGTGTTATGTTTTCACCCTTAGTTTCATCTTACCTCATTGCTCCAGTGCACTTGGAACTGCCACCTCATGGTCTGCTGCATTCTAGAGACAATTCTCACCGTAAGAAAAGAATAGGCATCATTATTATATGAGTTATTGAGAATCTCCAGTGTACTGTATACATCTTTGGGGGCATGATTTAAGGGGTAGCATGAAGAAGTTTCTCTCTCTTGTGAGAACAGTTCCATATCTTGATTACAGTGGCAGGTACACAAACATATGCATGGAATGAAACTGCATCTCATACACACATGCACACACACTCTCAAATGTATGCCAGTAAAAAATGATGAAAATGGAATCAAGTTTGTAGTATAGTGAATACTATTATACAATATCAATTACCTGGTTTTGATATTGTATTACAATCTTATTACCTATTGTATCACTTACAAGCTGTCATCATTAGAAGTTGAGTGACGGTTACATAGGAGCCTATGAGTGATTTTTGCAACTTCTTGTGAGTCTATAGTACTTTTCAGATAAAATGTTTTAATGGTGGGGGTGGGGAGGGTGAAAGAGTGGTTCTCAGACCAGCTTTGGCATCAGCTGGGATCTTGGTAGAAATACAGAATCTCAGGCCCTACCCTAGACCTACTAAATTAGAATCTGCATTTTAACAAGAACCTCAGATGATTTCTTTGGACACTAAAGTTTAAAAGCACTGCCGTACAAGAAACAAAAGTAATATTCAAGTATTTCTCACTCTTTCAAAAAAGTTTCTTCCTTTCAATGTCAAATAGGTTATTTCAGAGGCCTGGGTCTGCTTCACTGGTGTGCAGCCAGTTTAGTCACATAGGGTACTGACTCAGAAGACCCTCCTACCCCATGAGATTTAATACTCTGTCTTGAAATTCTTAATAATTTTACCTTCGCCTTTGTCTTTTGTTAGTGAAGTCCTGTGAGACCACAGCACACGCACTAGGAGCTTGGAGCCTCAGCTTACCAACAAGCCCATTGCCCTGCCTCACTGGGACGGGCTCTCAGCTGCCCTGGCACTTCAGAACCCCTCACCCTGACCCCCCAGGACTCCCCCAGCTATTGCTACTGGCCTCCAGACCCAGCAGGGGTCCAAACACAGATGGAAGGCTTGCATAGCTCCTGAGACATCTCAGGGCGAGGCGTGTGGTAGGCATGCCTGTCCCAGATCAGCAGAGCTTTCACTAAAAATAAACTTAAGTCCTCGCCTTTTTCAACTCTTACCCATACTCTATTAATATTTATGAATAAAAAAGTGATATTCAGAAATAACACACATTTATTCTTCATTGTCTTGTAGCAAGTTCTTAGAAATGGTTGTTTTAGGGTATGGAAAACAGGTGATTTTAGTTTTCTTCTTACTGTTTCCTCTGTATTTTCCCAGTTTGTCTGCAGTGAATATTATAGGGGACATTGGCAACATTACATGGTAGGGCCCCAATGCCTCTGATACTCATTATTCTTTGATAGGAACAACTTGGACTTCTTTTTTTTCAGAGAGGTACTTCGGTCTTTTGGATACAGCCACCAGTTCACTAACAGGAGTGATAAAGCTAAGTGTGAATTTCTCACATTTAAGGGGTGCTAATTCATTCAACAGCCCAATTAAGTCACCACCTGATAACCCAATTCATTACAACTTATCAGACTCCAAACACTCAATTAATTAACTCCTCTACTCTACATGAGCATACATATCCTGACTTTGTTAACCAAATCATCAAGCTTGTTTTTTTAAACCAGTGATTTCCATATTATATTGGAGGAGAGTGAGTTGAGGCAGCCTGAAAACTCCTTATTATATTTTCAGTTGAAAAACTGCTTGTTTTAGAATTATCGGGAACCTACCACAATTCAGTATGTACATACTAAATCATTGTAACTATTAATTTGTCCCACTTTCAACAGCTTTCAAATAACTTCTGTCTTTCCACAGTATTTTCTAGATAGGACTTAATAAAATGGAAGGATGAGAAGCATAAGCATTTAAGGTGGTAACACTGCTAATGAAGACTTTGAGAAAAAGCCAATTCGGTGGTTCTCAGTACTCATTTAGAATCACCTAGAGTTTTTTTTAAATATACAGACACCTGAATCTAAACTCAGATCAATTAAATCAGACTCTTGGAGTGGCGCTTAGCCACAGTGATCTATATACTAATCACCATTCTGAGTGCTTTTACATAATCATTTAACACTATACCTCATAACATAGGTACTATTTCTCATCATCTCCATTTTACTTCTGAGGAATTGAGGTTTAATGAGGTAAACTGAAGTAAGCATCCAGGACATTGGCAGACTGCACCACAGCCTGCCTTATGCTATGCAGTTTCACAACCCTTCAAGCTATCTTCCCAGAGACTGGAGGACTGCCATGTCATTCTTACCCAGAATATATATACCCAGAAGATACAGTCAGAAATGAATAAGTGTGGAAAATGCAGACTGATTTGAGGGAGAGCTAAAAGAACCAGTAAAATCAAGGTGATGACAGAAATCTCATAAAAGACACCCTAAAACAGTAAAAATTAAGGGAGCTAGTCTGGCTGGTGGTGACCAGGATAATGCTATCATTTATTGAATGCAATTTTAGAGAAAGGAAAACTGAAGCAGAGAGAGGTTAAGTAACTTGCCCAGGATCAAACAACTAGTAAGTGACAGGCCAGTAAGTGACAGGCTGAAGAAACGCAGCGGTCAAATCTATGCAACTGGAAAACAGGGAAGGAGAAAAAGAGGCCAACCCAGTGATCAAACTCAAAAATATTTACTTAGGCCAACTGTGCCGAATGAAGCCTTCTTCAAGAAGCTAAACTGGATTATTCATATAATCTCATAGTGGATAAAAAACTAAGATCATGGCATCCAAGGGCCATCACTTCAGGGCAAATAGATGAGGAAACAATGGAAACAGTGACAGACTTTCTTTTCTTGGGCTCCAAAATCACTGCAGATGATGACTACAGCCATGAAATTAAAAGATGCTTGCTCCTTGGAAGAAAAGCTGACCAACATAGACAGCATATTAAAAAGCAGAGAGGTTACTTTGTTGACAAAGGTCTGTCTAGTCAAAGCTATGGTTTTTCCAGTAGTCCAGTATGGATGTGAGAGTTGGACCATAAAGAAGGCTGAGGGCTGAAGAATTGATGCTTTTGAACTGTGGTGTTGGAGAAGACTCTTGAGAGTCCCTTGGACTGCAAGGAGATCAAACCAGTCAATCCTAAAGGAGATCAGTCCTGAATATTCATTGGAAGGACTGATTCTGAGGCTGAAGCTCTAATCCTTTGGCCACCTCATGCAAAGAGCCAACTCATTGGTAAAGACCCTGATGATGGGAAGGATTGAAGGCAAGAGGGAGGAGAAGGGGATGACAGAGGACAAGATGGTTGGATGGCATCACCAGCTCAATGGACATGAGTTTCAGCAAGCTCTGGGAGATGGTAAAGGACAGGGAAGCCTGGTGTGCTGCAGTCCGTGGGATCACAAACAGTCGGACACGACTGAGCAACTGAACAACAAAATAGAAACTTCTCCCTTAAGAAACTGCCAGTTAAGTGGAAGAGTTAAAGTAGAAGCAAGATGAGATTCAAAGATTAGAGATGGGATTGGATGTTCTCTAAAATATCTTTCAAATTTGGAACATTCTATGCATCTGTTTGCCTTATCAAAGTTTTGCTTGCCAAAGTTAGAAAAATTTCTTAATATACTACATAAACCACAAGCACATAGCTTCCAAGGAAGGAGAAAGAACCTCTGGCTTGGGTGTTCTAATTCTATTTCAGAACTTTGTCTGAATTTGAACACCGAGTCAGCCAATCTGATTCCTTTCCCTTTGTTACATATGGGAAGAATCAATTTACATCACATCATACTCATTTGTGCAGTTGCTTTGAATCCAGAAACTAGAAATTCTCCACATTACCTAAATGTCAAAAAAGAGGGGAAAACTCTAAACAAAATATATTCAGGCTGTTGGTGTAAGCAGATGGATAAAGGAGGCAGTGCTAGGTCTACAGAATACCTGGTGGAGAATCTCAATTTTGATTGCTTGTGTTTGATGGGATTTTCAAACTACTTTTAAAAGTAGGTCATAAGCCTGCATTTAAAGGAAGACTCTCTAGGGACTCCTGGTGCGTTTTAAGAAATCTTCTGTGAAGCACAGGCAGTCCTGTCCCCAGAAAGGATTATAGGCAACAATTTCTATCTTGTCTCCAACATGACCAGAATGGGGTGGATTTAACACCCTCTGGCTATTGTCCAGGGACCAATTACTACATTCACAGCTAACTTAATGGGATCCTGAGTAAGATCATTGAGGGCACAGTAGGCAATAAATGATTATAAAGAACCTAGTGAAATTCCCTAAGTATCTATGCCTGGTCTATCTCTCTTATCTAATACCATTTGTGGATGGACAGATGACCTAGAAATGGAAATTGTGTAACTAATAACTTCTAATTGAAAGAAATCTAACTTAAGCTTCTGTATGCTTCTCATGGCATGTTACATCTTAGTTCACATGTAGGGAATCTAAACTAGTTATCGTTAACAGCTTTGGAACTCTAAAGCTCAATCATTAGGTTTCATAACACCTATCTGTTCTAAGTGAAAAAGTATTTTAAAAATTCAGTTGAGGGACAGTAGTCTTTGTTAGGAGAATTTTTTTTTTCTTTTTCTTTTATTTCTTTTGTTTTTGTTAGGAGAATTTTGTAACTTCTTCAGAGATGACTCAGGGTGCCAAACAAAGTAAGGCTGTGGTTAAAATGCAGATTCTTGGCCACTCCTCATGCCTACTAAATTCAACCCTTCAGGGCTGGAGTCTAGGGACCTATATTTTAACAAGCTCCCCAGGGGATCCTTATATACCTCAAAGTTTGAGAACTTCTGCCTTGGTTTGGGTATCACCAAACCAAAGCTAAAATATCACTTGTTACTACCGTATGTTATAAAATGTTGAACGTTTAGCACAACTTTAATAAGCTACAGGAAATCAGCATTGCTAGTGTTAGAAAAATTCCAGTCACAATTTGACTTTCTCATATTTAGAGGCATGATTCAGCATGTGGCTGAGATGCCACCAGCATCGCTATAGAAATCTGGCCCATCCTGTGAAAGGCTGTTGCAAACAGGCTCCCTCCCCACCTCTAGACTGGTATCATGATTGCTATGACCCAAACTGCATCAGTTTTTCTCCTTCACCATCACACTCTCTCCATTTCTCTAAAGTAAGGACGTGTTAATTTGAGCTGTCATATAAAAACCTGTGCAATTTTCCCTTGATGATATTTTTAATTTGTTTATTGTATTGTTCTTTTCACCGTATTCACTGACTGAATGGCACAAAAGTTTGTCCCTATGGCAGCAAAACTCTTTGACCTCCCAACAAATATTCTGCTTTTGAATAATATCAATAAGTCCTGAATATTCATTGGAAGAACTGATGCTGAAGCTGAAGCTCCAATACTTTGGCCACCTGATGCGAAGAACTGACTCATTGGAAAAGACCCTGTTGTTGGGAAAGAGTGAAGGTGGGAGGAGAAGGGGACAATGGAGGATGAGATGGTTGGATGGCATCACCAACTCGATGGACATGAGTTTGAGTAAGCTCCAGGAGTTGGTGACGGGCAGGGAGGCCTGGCGTGCTGCAGTCCATGGGGTCACAAAGAGTCGGACACGACTGAGCGACTGAACTGAACTGAACTGCAATATGTCTGCTGCCGTGCTAAGTTGCTAAGTCGTGTCCAACTCTGTGTGACCCTATGAACTGTAGCCCACCAGGCTCCTTGGTCTATGGAATTCTCCAGGCAAGAATACTGGAGTGGGTAGCCATTCCCTTCTCCAGGGGATCTTCCTGACCCAGGGATCCAACTGCCGTGTCTAACATGTGACCTGTACTGTCAGGCGGGTTCTTTACCACTAGCACACACCTGGGAAGCCCCATTAATAAGTCTAACTGAGCTAACAAAATGACAAAAATTTGAACAAAGGAACCAAGAAACTCAGGAAGAAATTGGCTTCAGGAGCCTAAAAGAAAGACTGTGCCTTCAAGATACATGACACTATCCCCTCAGGCATAAGAGAATTATTTCACCAAATCCAAAATGTAATCCTGTCTATCATAGGCAGAGAATTTTTTGCCTTTTGGAAAATATCAGAAACCTGAAAAATAAAACTATTAAAGACTCAGTAACAGGAAAGAACCTTTTTTACAGAAGTTTCCATGCTTGTTTGTTTTTCAGGGAGAAATAACAGCAAGTACAAACACTTGATGAAAACATTTATCTAGCTGAGCTCACACAGAAACTAGAAATTGAAATGTACCTGGCCAAAAAAAAAAGAAGTTCTACTGCTTAGGCACTGGAAATCAAGCCCCGTTCATAGAGCAGATTCTCCCAATCAGACACCATTCAGCATGGCTCTATCAGCGTCACTTCGCAAAAGGCAGAAATCTTAAATGGTATGAATCATAACAGCTGGCTTCCACTCCACCAGACAGGAAGCTGGTTCAAGGGGTGGGAAGGTGTCACTGTCCAGGCAACTCAGCCTGGGTGGTGGGGGGGCCTGTGAGAGGAGGGGAAGCCCACCTAGGGAACTTTTGTAAGTAGTAACTTAGTAATGGGTTTTTTTTGTTAGCTTGTTTTGCAAATTTTTGCATTTGGACTGATGCAGAGGTCTTCCCTTTTGGCTCAGATGGTAAAGAATCTGCCTGCAATATGGGAGACGGGGGTGGGGGGGGCGGTTTGATTCCCTGGGTCGGGAAGATCCCCTGGAGGAAGGCATGGCAACCCACTCCAGTATTCTTGCCTGGAGAGTCCCATGGACAGAGGAACCTGGCAGGATATAGGTCATGGGGTCACAAAGAGTCAGACATGACTGGGCAATTAACAATTGTGATGCAGAGAAAACTTGAGTTAAATGTCACAGTCCATGGAGACCTTTTTCTATCCAGGTATGGGATATAAGAAGTATGGCTACGGCCCGTTCTGAATTTATATCAATATATAAACTGAATAAAGATAGAAGACATTGAAATTGTTGAGAAATAATTCATTTGCTTAATAATAAGAGTTTAAAGGAAATTGACCAGAATGCTATAATTTGTTTCTTCCTAGCAGAGATGTCTAAAGTTAATTCTATAAATCTACAATAATCATGACAATATATGGTACTGGTGAAAGGATGGACACATAGATCAGTAAAGAAAGGAGTCCAGAAATAGACCCACATAAATTCTGTGGCCAACTGATTTCTGACATAGGTGCAAAGGCAATGCAGTGGAGAAAAGACCATCTATTTAACAAATGGTGTATTACGTGGAAAAAAAATAAATCGAGACACTTATCTTACATCTTTTACAAAAATTAAGTCAAAATGGGCCACAGACTTAAATGTAGGGGAAACATATGGAGAATTTTTGTGACTTTGAGATAGGCAGAGTTATTAGATTTAACACCAAAAACACTATATCTTTTTTAAAAACTGATAAATTGGACCTCATCAAAATTAAAAACCTTCTTTGCTCTACAAAATGATGCTTTTTGCTCTGCAAAAGATACTTTAATAAGAGAATTAAAAAACAAGCTAGAGACTAGGGGGAAATATTTGCAAATCACATACCTGACAAAGAATTTGTATCCAGATTACACAAAGAATTTTCAAACCTTAACAATATGAAGACAAATAATCCAATTTTAAAAACTGACAAAAGATCTGAAAAGATCCTTCAAAGAAGAATATATGAGAATAACAAATATGAAAAGGCACCCTACATCATTAGTCATTCAGGAAATTCAAATTAAAACCATAAGAAGACACTACTATTCATCCTCTAGAATGACTAAAATGAAAAACAAGAAACAAAGTTGACAATACAAGGTGTTGGTAAGTACATAGAGAAACCCAAACTCTCAAAAAAGAGAAATGGAAATGAGATAGCTACTTTGGAAACTAGTTTAACAGTTTAAAGTTATTAATAAATATATACTTACTATACGCAGTTAATCTCACTCTTAGGTACTTGTCAAAGAGAGATAAAACTCATGTTCACAAAAATACCACTTACGAATGCTTATAGCAGTTTTCTTCAGAATTACCAAAAATTAGAATGCAAATATCCTTCAACTGATAACCAAACTATGATGCTTCCCTAATGAAACACTATTCAGCAACAAAAAAGATCTAACTATAGATACATTCAACAACATGGATGAATCTCAAATGCATTATTATGCTAAGTGAAAGAAGCCTGACCAAAAAGGCAACATACTTCATGATTCCATTTATGTGACATTCTGAAAAAGCAAAACTGTAGGGACAGAGAACTAACCAGCAGTTGCCAGGGCTTAAGAGGGAAGGGAAAAGAGTCTGACTACAAAGGAACAGCATGAGCGAGTTTGTTGGAAGTGATAGAACTATTCTGTTTGTCAAATGTATAAAACTAAAAGTAAATTTTACTGTATGTAAATTAAAAATCAACTTTAAAGAGCTTGTTTTGAGCTGACACGAATAGTTTACAGTAAATCTTCTGTAATCATGGTTGCAAACCAAAAAAATGCCTTCAAATTTTCTATTTTTAAAGTAAACTTCCAATGTTATGTTCTGTTTTGGAAAACAGTCGAAAATAAAATTCAATTAATCTATTCAAACTGATATGCTTAGAGTTAGTATGTTAAAAATAGGTTATTTTTAAAACCACAAGACAGAAACATATATTCTTTTTAAGATTCCATAAACTAAAAATGAAGCAAAGATACTCATCAATTAAAATCTACATAGGACAGACCTCTTGCTCCATGCAGAATACAAAAAATGCCAACATTGTCAAAGCTAAATCATACGGCTTGGTTTTTGATACTACTGAAGTTTTAATACAATTTGCTGACTCCAGGACAAATTTTTCACCATGGGTCAGAATTACAATTGATCATTAACATTCCGGATTGTTGTTGTTGTTGAGAAATGTGAATATCCCTATTAGAAACTAATAATTTTTTAAACTGAGATATAAATGATATACAAAATTGTGTGAGCTTAAGGTGTAAAACATACGGATTTTGATACATTTATATTGCAATATGAGGCTAATACTCTTTCGCAAGTAAATCAAATCATACTTTATGCTTTTAATATTTTTTATGTTGGCTCAGTCAAGAAATATGGAAGAGAACTATCACAATTGAAATAACTGGAGTATTTAAATTACCTAAAACAATTTTACACGAGAAGTAATTTATTCAAGGCAAAGATAAAAGAATCAAGAGGTAAATAGTCAGAAGCAGACAGCAAGTTTCCTTATTCTCAGTGATGGCCCTGCCTCCAAAGTCAGGCTACACATTACAGACACATTTCTGTTCATTAGTCACTGTTAAAATTAATGTGCTATAACAATTTAAGGAGGGCATTACCACTTTAAGTACTGTACAACAATATCAGTCCTTGGAGACAAATGTATTCCTTTCCTTTTCCTTGTGTACATTATTTCCTACAATTGAACTGAAATTTTGATCTATTCAGGATGGACAATAATCAATGCACAGCTGGGAAGCTTTATTCGGTAAATATGTGACTACTAGTAGTACGACAATCTCTTCTTCTTACATGCTTTTTACTTTTTTTTTTTTTTAACAAATAATCACTTAAGCTTCACAGTATTTATTATTGCCACAGATAGTTGTTTAGTCACTTAGTTGTGTTCGACCCTTTTGAGACCCCATGGACTGTAACCCACCGGGCTCCTCTGTCCATGGGATTTCCCAGGCAAGAATCCCAGGGATCGAACCTGTGTCTCCTGCGTTAGCAGGCAGATTCTTTACCACAGAGCCACCAGGGAGGCCTCCACTGACACTGACAGTACCCTATTCTGAACTCCCATATCACATAGAGCCTCCTCTGATCCTTGGGCTTCCTGCTCCCTTTCTCCCCAGTAATCTCTTGTTCCCTCTTCGCTTCTGATCAGAGTGCCTACAGGCTCCCGCATTATAGCCTTTAATACCTACTTTCTGTCATAACATACCCAATGGATGAGGTATACAGTGAATAAGTGCAATGCCCAAGAGGCAGCTGTTAATTCTACCCTTTTTCTCCATTTCAAAACAGATATTTGTATGCAAGTGACTGAGCATGATGTTACTCTTTGGGAAATCTTGGAAACATACAGAAGGACGCACACACACACACACCTCAGACATAAGATGCCCCTGTCAATAGTGTGACCCACCATTGCCATGCTTCTAAATGAAGGAGGTTTGCAGCCCTTACAGTGGGGCATGGTTTGCGAATATTTCCTGATCTTCCCTTTCTCCTCTTTCCTCATAATCTTTCTCACAAAACTCATCCAATTCCATGACTTCTACTATTATCTCAACGGAATTGACTCTGAGGCCTTAGACCCACATTTGCAAATTACTGCCAAACATTCACACACACACATCCTACCACTATTTCTAACCTAAACCAGCTTCTTCTGATTTTCTTATTTATTTTCATATCAATACTATCATATAGTAAGCCAAACCTGAAGCTAGTAGTTATTTGTGGCTCCTCATGCTTACTTACCTCTCTTAGCCAAATAAAACTGTCAAATCAGTCAACTCTACCTTGCAGAGCCTTTCATAGCCTCCTCCTTTTCTCTATTCACATTATCAATACCCTGACACAGGCTCTCATTTTTATTTATTTTTAATTAATTTTTATTAGAGTAGAGATGCTTTACAAGGTTGTTAGTTTCCACTGTACAGCAGAAGTGCATCGGTTATGCATATACATACATCCCCCCTTTCTTAGACTTCCTTCCCGTTTAGGTCACCACAGAGCGTTGAGTGGGGCTCTCTGAGCTGTGTGGCAGGTTCTCATTAGCTATCTATTTATACAGAGTAGTGTATATATGTCAATCTCAACCTCCCAATTCACCCCACTGCCCCAGGCTTATTATTTTTGTCTCTTAATTCGACTTCCTTTTTCCAGTATCCCTTCACTCCAATTCATTACTCATACTGCTATCACCTGAAGAGTCCTAACTTGTGATTTGATTATGCCACTTCCTGGTCAGAAGCCTCCAAAGGTTCCCTATTGCTCACAGATAAAAGTCCAAACTCCTTAACCCATTACTGAAAGCTCTCTTAATAATCTGTCCCCAGCTCGTCTTTTTGGCTCTGTCACAAGCATCTTCATGTGTCCCATATAGCAGTTAAACCAGATTACTCTCTTTTCCCCCAAACACACTGTGATAGCAAACCGCTGCTTATAAGATACCTAAATTTAGAATATTTCAATATGCCCATTATCACAGCTCCAAGCCTTTGATGTTTCAATGCTAACTTTTCCATGAAGCTTTTCGCAACACCCTGAGCTGAATATGTTCCAACAATCTACAACTCCTACACCACTGAATTAGTGCCTGAATGGTGCTTCTCATCTAAAATCCCTTATACTCGTATCTTACATCTTACTAAACTACCCTGTTTCTAATTCTATAAATATTCTATCCTGTAAGGGTCACGTTGGTTCTTAAGTTTCCAAAATTCAAAGCAACAGCAAAAGCTCCCAAATAGTAGGCCATAACAGATCAAAACATGATAAACATGATACTTGAATAAATTGATGACTGAAAAAAAAATGGGATCAGGGCAATTACAATTCTAATTCTCTAAGCAGAAACAGAAAAGCTTCTATGTTCATATGAGTGATACATATTTTTTCTACTTTTTGCCATAATATGTTCTGAAAACCATGTTATAAAGAGAGTGGTATTTTGCCTTTGGGGATTGTGCTTTTGACCAGAGACTCGTGATCAAATAAATCACTTATCAAATAAATAAATAAATCTCTTATCAAATAAATCATTTATTACATGTTGGATATGAACAACACGCAATAAAAGCAAAGATATGACAACTGTAAATCCTTATAAATTAAAAGTATGAGATGAGCATTTTCTTCTTTCCTTTTTTTTTCCTTTTTGGCCTTGTTGTACAGCTTGCAGGATCTTCTTAGTTCCCTGACCAGGGACTGAACCTACACCCTTGGCAGTGAAAGCCCACAGTCCTAATAACTGGACCACTAGGGAACTCCCAAGATGAGCACCTTCATATGGGCACTTGGGCACATATTTGATATACCAAGAGTTCTAATATATCACAAATTATGCCATACATAAAAAATACAATTATTACTACCTTTCATAAATCTCACTAAAGTCAGTATGCTAGCTATAATAAACCAAAGCTGAGTGGATCATTTTATTTACCTTCTAACTATTTAATAGACTATTTGGTGCTTGTGTGGAACAGGTAATTCAAATGACTTAAGTCTTTCTTTCAAGATCAACAAAACCAACTCCCAAGCTGCCCCCTAAAGTAGAACCATTTCATTTTAGTGAAATTACTGTGAAAACCTGACACATTCAGTATAATTCCTCAGACATTAGAGGCATGTTCAAAGAAGTACTAGATTTGTAAAAGGAAATCTTACGTTCTGGCCAAGGTCTATCACTTACCAATTGAGTGACACACAGCCTCTCTGTGTATCACTTAAAGGTAAAATGCATATAAAACAATGACTACCTCAAAGAGTACAGAGAGAAAATTCAAAGAGATAATAGAACTTAACTGATTTTAAAATGCAAAGTCCCATCAGGAATTCAGCTATTATTAACTATCAATACCGTTCTTGATGTTGATGGCATTTGGTCCACTATTACCATGTTTTAAAGTGAAAAGTTGAACTGGCATTTTGCCCCCTCTAGTCTTCCTGTTTCTTCAGAAATACATGTGCTCCTTTTCAGTACAAAATAGCAAGGAAACAGAGTTGTGAGGTCAATCTTAACCACCTTTCTCATTCTCAAGCTCATCTGACACCTTTCAGGGCACTTTGCACTATGCTAAAAAGCCACAGAACCAACTATCATGTGGGAGAAAGGGAAATTTTGGTCACTATATTGTGCAATTCTGTGGACATTTCTTTCAGTCAATACAGAAGGAAAAGGTCTTCTTCGTGTGCAGGAGAATTAAACCATTTTGCTTTCAAAGTACATACAACTTCCTAGAGACCACTCTTCAAGTGAGGAATGGCAAGGGACAAAGAGGGAGAGAAGCCAGAAAGGTGTCCATCAGGACTGGTATCCCTGTCTTAGGAAGCTAGAGTAGTGTTTCCCTTGTACCTGAGAGAATGAGAGAGAGTACCCACCCACCTCACCTTCTACACAGCACCACTGAGAGGAAGAAAGTATCTGAACTGGAGGGAAGAAGGCTGGAAGGGGTTGGGGAGAGGGGTATACTTTTCTTACTCCCAGATTACAATTTTTTAAAAGAACCAGAGGGTCCAAGGAGGAGGAAAGAATTCTGGAGACTAAGAGACTGTATTGATAGTAGTCTAGAGCTGGAATTTGCTTTGTTGTTTAGTTCTAAGTCCTGCCGAGTCTTTTGCGACCCCATGGACTATAGTCTGCCAGGCTCCTCTGTCCGTGGAATTTTCTAATCAAGAATACTGGAGTGAATTGCCATTTCCTTCTCCAGGGTTCTTTCTGACCCAGGGATGGAACCCACGTCTTCTGCATTAGCAGGTGGATTCTTCACTGCTGAGCCATCAGGGAAGCCCCGGAGCTGGGATAGCTTCTTATCAATGCTACCTTCAATGCAAACAGTCATATAAACACACAATCTAAAGAAAAAACAGTATTCTTGCTATGTAAACCCAGTTTTAATTTGTAGCCCCTGGTTCCTCCCATCCAGATTGTACCCAAACTCAAACCCATCCTAAAGGGAAATTCTTGAGCTTCTAATGGATTATACAAGCATCAATGGACATAGACCAAAGAGCCCTCCCCATATACTCTGGGACCTTTATAAGACCTGTAGATTTATTGTTCTATTACATGGTGAGATGGGGGGGGAAGGGGGGCTTAGAGCCAGATTTAGCAATAATGATGATGATGATAAATAACGCCTTGTGATATTTCTTACACTTGACTAAGTGTTAGTCGCTCAGTCCGACTCTTTGTGACCCTATGGACTATAGCGTCTGTCCATGGAATTCTCTAGGCAATAATACTGGAGTGGGTTGCCATTTCCTTCTCCAGGTACACTTGAATAAGATGGAGTAAAAAATAATCACACACGACCAAACAACTGTTCAGTTTAAAATCTGTGTTTCAGTTCAGTTCAGTTGCTCAGTCGTGTCCGACTCTGTGACCCCATGAATCGCAGCACGCCAGGCCTCCCTGTCCATCACCAACTCCCAGAGTTTACTCAAACTCATGTCCATCAAGTCGGTGATGCCATCCAGCCATCTCATCCTCTGTCGTCCCCTTCTTCTCCTGCCCCCAATTCCTCCCAGGATCAGGGTCTTTTCCAGTGAGTCAACTCTTCGCAGGAGGTGGCCAAAGTATTGGAGTTTCAGCTTCACCATCAGTCCTTCCAATGAACACCCAGGACTGATCTCCTCTAGGATGGACTGGCTGGATCTCCTTGCAGTCCAAGGGACTCTCAAGAGTCACCACAGTTCAAAAGCATCAATTTTTCAGCACTCAGCTTTCTTCACAGTCCAACTCTCACATCCATACATGACCACTGGAAAAACCATAGCCTTGACTAGACAGACTTTGTTGGCAAAGTAATGTCTCTGCTTTTTAATATGCTATCTAGGTTGGTCATAACTTTCCTTCCAAGGAGTAAGCGCCTTTTAATTTCATGGCTGCAATCACCATCTGCAGTGATTTTGGAGCCCAAAGAAATGAAGTCTGACACTATTTCCACTGTTTTCCATCTATTTCCCATGAAGTGATGGGACCACATGCCATGATCTTAGTTTTCTGAATGTTGAGCTTTAAGCCAACTGTTTCACTCTCCTCTTTCATTTTCATCAAGAGGCTTTTTAGTTCCTCTTCACTTTCTGCCATAAGGGTGGTGTCATCTGCATATCTGAGGTTATTGATATTTCTCCCGGAAATCTTGATTCCAGCTTGTGCTTCTTCCAGCCCAGCGTTTCTCATGGTGTATTCTGCATATAAGTTAAATAAGCAGGGTGACAAGATACAGCCTTGACGTACTCCTTTTCCTATTTGGAACCAGTCTGTTGTTCGATGTCCAGTTCTAACTGTTGCTTCCTGACCTGCATATAGGTTTCTCAAGAGGCAGGTCAGGTGGTCTGGGATGCCCATCTCTTTCAGAATTTTCCACAGTTTATTGTGATCTACACAGTCAAAGGTTTTGGCACAGTCAATAAAGCAGAAATAGATGTTTTTCTGGAACTCTCTTGCTCTTTCGATGATCCAGTGAACGTTGGCAATTTGATCTCTTGTTCCTCTGCCCTTTCTAAAACCAGCTTGAACATCTGGAAGTTCACAGTTCACGTATTGCTGAAGCATGTCTTGGAGAATTTTGAGCATTACTTTACTAGTGTATGAGATGAATGCAATTGTGTGGTAGTTTGAGCATTCTTTGGGATTGCCTCTCTTTGGGATTGGAATGAAAACTGACCTTTTCCAGTCCTGTGGCCACTGCTGAGTTTTCCAAATTTGCTGGCATATTGAGTGTAGCACTATCACAGCATCATCTTTCAGGATTTGAAATAGCTCAACTGGAATTCCATCACCTCCACTAGCTTTGTTCGTAGCGATGCTTTCTAAGGCCCACTTGACTTCCCAATCCAGGAAGTCTGACTCTAGGTGAGCGATCACACCACCGTGATTATCTGGGTCGTGAAGATCTTTTTCGTACAGTTCTTCTGTGTATTCTTGCCACCTCTTCTTAATATCTTCTGCTTCTGTTAGGTCCATACCATTTCTGTCCTTTATCGAACTCATCTTTGCATGAAATGTTCCCTTGGTATCTCTAATTTTCTTGAAGAGATCTCTAGTCTTTCCCATTCTGTTGTTTTCTTCTATTTCTTTGCATTGATTGCTGAGGAAGGCTTTCTTATCTCTCCTTGCTATTCTTTGGAACTCTGCATTCAAATGGGAATATCTTTCCCTTTCTCCTATGCTTTTCGCTTCTCTTCTTTTCACAGCTATTTGCAAGTCCTCCTCAGACAACCATTTTGCCTTTTTGCATTTCTTTTCCATAGGGATGATCTTGATCCCTGTCTCCTGTACAATGTCATGAACCTCTGTCCACAGTTCATCAGGCACTCTGTCCCTTAAATCTATTTCTCACATCCACTGTATAGTCATCAGGGATATGATTTAGGTCATTCCTGAATGGTCTAGTGGTTTTCCCTACTTTCTTCAGTTTAAGTCTGAATTTGGCAATAAGGAGTTCATGATCTGAGCCACAGTCAGCTCCTGGTCTTGTTTTTGCTGACTGTACAGAGCTTCTCCATCTTTGGCTGCAAAGAATATAATCAATCTGATTTCGGTGTTGACCATCTGGTGATGTCCATGCGTAGAGTCTTCTCTCGTGTTGTTGGAAGAGGGTGTTTGCTATGACCAGTGCATTCTCTTGGCAAAACTCTATTAGCCTTTTCCCTGCTTCATTCCGTACTCCAAGGCCAAATTTGCCTTGAGCTTTGCTGGAGCAGCCGTAAAGAGATACCCCTCATCCAAGGTAAGAGAAAATCTGTGTTTAGGCAACAAATATTTATGTGCCTCCTGTAGGTACTGCACCCTTATTCGCTACGAACATTTGGTGAAGTTCCTGTACAACCATAAAACCACTACTTCAGTTCTGTCCAAGGAAAGGAGGAGATTTTTGCACAGGACTGGGTAAAGTCTTGAAGGAAGAGCAGTGCAATGCTCTGGGATCAAACCCAATGGGAGGCAAAGAGGCATACGGAAGAGAGAATTCCAAGGGGAAAGAATTCCCATCTGGATAGTCCTCCAGAGAGCTCAGCTATAACTCTGTAAGGTTCTGTGTTCTCTTTTCATAATAGAAATTACTGCCTTGTATTAAGATACTGTTGTTGTTCAGTCGCTCAGTCATGTGCAACTCTTTTAGACCCCAAGGATTGCAGCATGCCAGGCTTCCCTGTCCTTCACCATCTCCCAGAGCTTGCTGAAACTCACGTCCATTGAATCAGTGATGTCATCCAACCATCTCATCCTCTATTGTCCCCTTCTCCTCCTGCCTTCAATCTTTCCCAGCATCAAGGTTTCTAATGAGCTGGCTCTTCATATCAGGTGACCAAAGTATTGAAGCTTCAGTTTTAGCATCAGTCCTTCCAATGAATATTCAGGACCGATTTCCTTTAGGATTGACTGGTTTGATCTCCTTGCAGTCCAAGGGACTCTCAAGAGTTATCTCCAACACCACAGCTCAAAAGCATCAATTCTTTGGCCCTCAGCCTTCTTTACGGTCCAACTCTCACATCCATACTGGACTACTGGAAAAACCATAGCTTTGACTAGACGACCTTTGTCAACAATGTCTCTGCTTTTTAATACGCTATCTGGGTTAGTCACAGCTTTTCTTCCAAAGAGCAAGCGTCTTTTAATTTCATGGCTACAGTCACCATCTGCACTGACTTAGGAGCCCATTTTTGAATAGTTCCTACTAATGTCTTCAAATTGGATTAACACATTAGTAGGAACTATTCTATAAGTGGCTTTAAGAAATAACTCTCAAAAGTACTAAGACATGTATCAATACAAGACAGAAAGGCCTTTCCGCACTGAAAAGCATTACAGCAGAGATTGAAAACTAGAAAGCTGTGAGCTAACTCAGGTCAAGCGGCTTTAATGTCCACAAAATGTTAGGTGCCAATAAATAAACTTAGAAAGCTCATGTAAAAATGATTGATTTACAGCTTTTCTTGAAAAATTACCACATCAGACAACATTGGGCCCCTGCAGGCCCCTAGCAGCAAACAGCTAGACCAGAAAGTCACTGAGCCTTTTAATCACCTATAACTCACCACGGTCCAGCACCTTCAGTACCTATGGCATACTGTCTGGCTTATTTGGGTACCTAATGGTCCCTGAAGGCACCTGAATTGGTGACTTCAGTTTCAAAGGAGAAGTGAGAAACTGTCATTAAATACATGGCAACTCAGAAAGAGGGGTGACCCAGCACTTGAAGGCCAGTGGTGGCCTTAATGTTCACACAACCTCTGCCTGCAATGCACACTAGACATGAGAGAGAGAGCAGGTCCAGAACCAGGTCACTTCCTTTTAGCCTTTTTTCTGCACTGAATTATCATATAAGAGGTTTCTTCTCAGTTATTAAGTCTAAACAATAGCTACCTCAGTGTAAATAGTGACTAGAACAACACTAAAAGAGTTGATGCAGACTCTGCCTCTCCTGGTTGTAATAGATTAGGCAGCTTGCTTTTAAATTAATGGTGTCTCAGCCTCCTCATTCATAAAAGGAATGAGTTTAGCTAGAATCATCATTAAGATCACTTTTAGCTGGCCCCTCCCCATCTATACCAGCTCTACTTATCTAGAATCTACTAAAACCACAAAAAATGTTCAAGGTCTACACCTCTACAAAACTTCTCCAGACTCTTTGAAGTTTAAGTTCATAAACTCTACCACCCAAATTTAGCACTTACTAATTCTCTAATCTTTTTGCTTTGAGTTTGTTGGTTCCTTCCCCATATTCAAACAGAAAATCCCTTTAAATAAGAGACTATCCTGTTTAATTTTTAAATATTCCACAGCATTTTACATTTATTTACCATTCAGTAATTGTTTGTCAATGAAACTAATAACTAAAAACTGAGAATAACTATAAAATGGCAAACTTCCCAAAGAGCTACTTTCATCAGCCCCCTGAGAAATAATTACCCTTATCAGCATCACAACTTGCCCAACTGATTCAGGCAGGCATAATGTGTACTTTGCAGTGAAGAAACACATAACTGGATTACCCTATTACTTTGTATTAACACATGGTCATTGCTTCCTTCCACAGTTGAAATGCTCCAAAGGGAGAAAATACAAACATTAACTCACTACAATAATATACTGTAGTACTCGCTTAAAGATTAGGTTACTCACTAAAATACAGCATGAAAAATTTTTTCTTATCACAACTAAGAAAAAAAAAATCAATTTCTATTAAGTGCCTGCAGGTCAGACATTTAAAAACTACAGTGAAAACCACCCTAGCTCCTTCCCCACCCTATGGATGTCATCAGAAGTTCTGAGTAAGAGGAGGCCAAGTTAAGATGCCATGTGGGCGGGGATTTACCCACCTTCACCAAAAAAGGAATGGTATACAGGTTTTACTTGTTCTGGTCAGTCTCCCCCACCCCCACCCCCAAATAATTAAAGCTTTGGATATGTGGTCAGTCCTTCCCTATTAAAGTAAAGCCAACAGGAGAAAAGAATAATTCAAGTATGAAATTACTTTTTAAATTATTTTGTGATTGCCTGGCTTATTTAATGAATTTAAGATAGTTAAACACTAGTAAACTAGATTAACAAGTGTTAATCATGTCTTAACAGCTAGCAGAATCTAGTGGATTGAAATTAAGTCCATTTCAAAAATGCTTTCCTGGTAACAACACTTAATACAGGCGTTTCCACTTAACCCATATTCTATGGAAGAAGGATTCGTTCAGTAATTTGTTTACAGGACGAATCTGTAATCTGTTCTGTCATCTGTAAGGCTCAAGGGTCTGAAACAAGAGGTAGTGTGCATGAACGGTAGAGGATTGATTAAAAGCGGGAGGTGAATCATGGAAAACTCCCCCTTGGGCCTGTCTGGAAAAAAATAATGGCACTATCCAATTTTAAAGTATGGGAAACACTGATTAAATGCCTATACATTTTTTTTTCTGGGGAAATCCCTGTCAAACGCAACGGAGTTTTATAATCTGAGGGAAACAAAAAAGAGTCTCAAAATTTTTTTAAGTAATTAAAAAAAAAAAGACCTTGCAGTAGTTTCAAGCCTTTGACTAGCTTGCTTTTTTAATATCTGGCGTCGCTGATCCCCGGTTAACTCATCGTCTGACGGGAAGCCTGTCCAGTCGATCCACACGCAGCGCTGAAGAGCGCTCGGGATAAGGCGTCTTCCCTTAGCCACGCCCACACACGGAGCGTCGCGAGGAACGGAAAGGGCGCCCAGCCTCCTCACCCCCCTCACACGCCAGTCTCCTCCACTTAACAGCAACAGCTCAAACACCTCCCTGTCAAATGAAACGGACAGAACCCAGACTAAACCGGGGCATGATGTCGCTGTGTCTCTTAATATAAGTGAAGGCCACTTAAACTCTCCTACTGCCCTTCGAAAGGAAAACCCTAACTGCCGCCCCAAGTCCCATGCGTGCATGCATAATTTATACGTAACCCTGCGCCTATTTTGGAGAACTCCAAAGGAACGGAATACATTTCTCTCTCCGGGATGGCAACCGGGCACGGCGTGGGAAAACCCTTCAATTTCCGTTTTCTGCTGTGCCCACAGCACCAAAGCGTCAGGCACCGGTTCCTAAGCTAGTTTCACGTTCGTTAAGAGGCTTCACACAATCTAGCAGAATTCTTCAAAGCCGGGGGCCAACTCGCTAATTTCAAATTTCGGGCGAAATGATGAAGAAGAGCGTCCTTCTCCCCAGTTCCAGCCGCTCATCAAAGCGACGAGTTCTGAGGAGCGACTCTCCACAAGTGACTGCGACCTTCCCTCATACGCACACATCCTACTCCACAGGCTAAAGCAGCCGTCGGGGAACGAAGTCCTTACTTGGCCACCAATTTGGGGTTGGGAATCTCCCTCTCCAAGGACCACCAGCACAGGAAGAGAGTCTCCCCCCCTACACTCCCAGCTCTCTGTACCCCTCAAGGGGCGGGGCTCGGACTCCAGGGAATCAGACCAGGCAACCTGGACACCCTAAACTAGCAGGAGACTCCCCCACAAACACCCCCAAACCAGCCTGGCCAATGGCCGCCAGTGAGGCAAGCCCACCAGGCGTGACGTCAGGTGTGATTAAGTTGGCGCGTCACCTCGACGTCAGCCTCTCACCTCTCGGACGTCCCGTCCCGGGAGCAAAACTCCGGCGACTTTGAGCTCCGCCCCCGTGAGAGTGGGAGGCGGCCAATAAGGGCGGTCCTAAGGAGCCCCGGGGGCCAATGAGACGAGCTCGGGGCGGGGCGCGAGGCCGGGGGGCGGGGCGGGCGGCGGCCGTGGCCGCCGGAGGTCTGGCCTGCGCGCAGTATATGACAGTACGTCAGCAGCGGGATGGCCGTAGCTGTGGCGGCGGCTGCAGACGCCCGAGCAGCCGCGGCCGCAGTGGAGGCTGAAGCCCGAGCGGCGTCGGCGGCGGCACCCCGGGGAGTTTAAGATGGCGGCGGGGGGGGCGGCGGCAGCGGCGGCGGGCCTGCGGGAGGAGCAGCGTTACGGGCTGTCGTGCGGGCGGCTGGGACAGGACCACATCACCGTACTGCATGTGAAGCTCACCGAGACGGCGATCCGCGCGCTCGAGACCTACCAGAGCCACAAGGTGAGGCCGGGCGGCTGAGCCGGCCCGGGCTCGGACAGAGGGGAGAGGGCGTCCCCGGCCGCGCCGCCCCGTGTCCGACCTGGCGGCACCTGGCTCAGGGCCGGCGGAGCGGTGACTCGCCTCGGCTGCCGTCCGCGCGCGCCGCGGTGGGGCCGGGCAGGGCCGGGCGAGGGTGGCTGACGGCCGCCACCGTCCGGGGCCGGCCGGGCGCCGGGGCGTGTGGCCGGGGAAGGCGAGCGGGCGGGCGGGCGGCCCCTGGCGGCGGGGCCGAGGCCGCCGCAGCCCCTGAGCCGCGGGGACTTTCCGACGGCGCCCGCGGGGCTTTTCTAGCCTTTTCGGTCCCGCTGAGGGAGAGAGGCAACCAGGGAAGAGACGAGTGAAATGGCTCCTCTGCCCCCACGACGTTTGGGGGTGGATGGGGGAGGGCAGCGTCCAGATACAGAACGGAGAGGAGCGGCTGGCACTAGCCGTCCGCTTTTGGTGGGGTGAGGGGGGGAGTCCTAACCGTAGAGCCGCGGAGAGACCGGGACCCAGGCGCTCCGCGTGTGAAGGTGGGACACACACTTACCCGCAGGGACTTGGGGGCACACGGGCGGTCGCGTACGGGGCGTGGAGGGGTGGGTGGGGTGGGTGCCCACCGTGTACTCGCAGAGGCTGACACGGGCGCTCCGCGTCTGCGGGCGGAGGGGGGCACACCTTACACTTCGAGGGACTCGGGCACAGGGGCGCTTCGCGTTCCCAGAGAACCGGGGAGTCACACACACACACACACACACAGCTCACCCGGGAGCAAGGACCTCGGTCCCCGAGAGAGGAGGATTCTCTGTGGCTCCTCATCCCCCAAAGACGCGTCGCTCGCGGCTGGGGCGGACTCATTGACCTAGAGAGAGACCGGGATCGGGGTGCGGGGCTTGGGGAGGTGGTTACACTGCATTCTGGGCAGACTCGGGTGTCGCACCCCGCTCCGCCTTCCGGAGAGAGACCCGTGGACACAGACACACACACACAACTAGAGCACAGCGAAGGCTCACAGATTCGGCGATTGGAGGACAAACCAAGGAACGCGTTTGCAGGTTTAAAAAAAAAAGTGAGAGAGAGGGTGGAAGGCACTGCCAAGGGACGCAGCAAGCGGAGTGCCTGGGGACGCCGTTTATGGCCATGCAGTACCGTGTGTGGGTGAGGGAGGCAGAGTGGACACATCGTGAAAGGGAAGGCATAGATCATCTGAGAGACCGGTTAACAGTCGCTCCGAGAAGAGAGACATCCGTGGAGGAGAGAACCCGCAGGGCATCCCGACGAAGAGCCGAGCCCATGCCAAGGAAACGCGCACCGATTAACTGATCTCATAAAGCAGGCGCAGAGGCCGGGAGGACACCCGGACACACACAGTTGTTCAGATAAAAGTGGAGAAAGGAATTAACATCTGTTGAGCTCCCACTAGTGCCAGGCACTTTAAATGCTTCGAAGGAAGGCCCAGAGCCGTAAGCAAAACGTCAGGAGAGGTGTGAACCTGGGCCAAGGGAGACTTAACCTTCAGAGGCGCCCCCATACCTAAGGCTGCACGCAGGGGGAGGCACGCGGCTGTGCACCGCTTGAGAAGTGCCTGAACTCCCCTAACAGTGTACGTGTAAACAGCAGGAGACACTCAGGGACATGCCTGCAGATGGTACTCACAGATTGAGTAGGCGCATGAATGTACATTCCAGGGCATGTGTGTTACCCACCAGAGACTACAGGTGAAAAAACCCTTAGACCGGGGAGTGGAGGGCGGAGGGCGTGCACAAGGAGAAGCCTTGCACACACCTGTGAAATCTCAGGGGGGAAAAAGGTCTCAGGTATAACTGGGAAGTCAGTGTATACTCAGCAGTAGGAAGGGGAGGAAATAAAGAAAAACTGCTTGTGTCAGTAGCTACTCGCAGACAGGTGCATCTGCAGGGGAGAGAGCAGCGCCAGCATGGAGTGTGAGGCCCCGAGTGCGGGAAGCCAGATAGGCGGGCAGACAGTGGAGAGAAACTCAGCCCTGCAAGATGGAGAGATAAGTCTGTCTCTGTTCCTAGGGGAGGGCGTGGAAGGAATGACAAGAGGGAAGAAGGTAGGTCAGGGTATGTAAAGAGGAGAAAACGCTCAGAAACCGGAGAGGAAGGAGTCAGCCGGAGGAGGCCAACCTGCAGTCAGAAACAGACCCAGGGAGCAGATAACTGACACACAGGGGTGGGGAGGCATCTCTGGGGGCAGTGGTTCAGCCAGCCATCTTGGAGGACAACTGGCAAACCGTACAGCTGAATACAGCAAGACTGACAGACGCTGGATCAGAGGGAAGAAGCGGGTGGGTGAGGAGGCCACCCAGGGAAGGGGTGCTCCCCAGGGAGGCTGAGGCGACAGGAGCCCCCAGCGTGCCGTGACCTGCATGGCTGCTGGCACCCAAGAAGAGAGTGCTATTTGTTTTCCTCCCCTGGTTTCTGCCTCCCACACCTTAGCGCTTCGTGCTTGGGATTAAAGTTTAGAATGCTTTGAGTCCAAAAGCCCCCACATTTATATGCCATTGTCTTAAGAAATAGCAGATCAAAAATTCTTCCAGCCCACTGCTTAGTTCTTGATTATTTATGTTCACTTTATAGGCAAAGGTACCAAAGTCAATGGCTTTCCTTACTCCTGACTACTTCTGTTGCCTATGAATAGCATTACTGTCTGTTTCCATCTCTGTGTATGCAAATTAAGAGGTCTGGTCAGTCTGTACAGAGGCAGAGAAGGGAACCGGAGAAGACTTTTCCAAGCCCTTCTACCTTTCTGAGTGTAGTCCTTGGGTGCGTTTTCTTCTGGAAGGCTGGTAGTAAAAGTGGTAATATGCAGGGAGAGGAGGAAGAAGTAAGCTGATCTGACGGTTACGGTTGGTCCCAGCCTCGTTTCTGACTTAACCAGTTCCGTCCCCAGGCCTCACTGTCACTCTGGCCACGGAAACACTTTAAGGGACTTGGAAAAGCAGGAATCGGGGTAAGACTGGGAACTTCTGACAGCTGAAAAATGGTGTGTTTAGCCAAACCTCCCACAGGGCCCCTCCTCCTGACTCAGGCAGACGGGGGCTCCCCCATCACAGTAAAGTTGCCAGCAGTAGGCAGATGGCCCAGCTTTTATCCTCCAGGAGAATGATACATACTTGGTCTGTTACACTTTCCACCCTTATCAAAGTAGGGCTCCTTACTTTAAATTGTAGCTGCATTTGGAATTCTGTTCTCTCCTGGGGAGGAGGGGCAGGATAGCTTTAACCTCTCATGTGAAACTTTCCCTACCATTCCTGTACTTGATAGGAAGGTGCTTGATGCTTGACAAGTGGCCTCCCAAGTGTTGGCCTATGCAAGGTTATGACTGTTATTCCTCCTCTTGTGATGACTTTCTAAGACCCAGAAACTTCAAGAGGTTAATTTCCTAAATTAAGCATCAGAGTTATTTTTATCCAGATTATTTTGTCCATTGGATTTTCCTAAATTAACCTACTTGACCTAAGACTTCAGGGAGGTACATTTAGGAATTTTAGGAAACTATGACTTAGGCTAAATACAGAAGTTCTCTAGATGTAATTGGGCAAGTATCTGAAATTATTAGAGTCCATGGAAACAGAATCTTTAATTGGAAACAATTCCTCACTGTTTCAAGACAAACAAACTTAATTGACCTTCATTACTCAAGTTTTCTATTTTTAGAGAAGAAATGAAAAATGCTATTTGGGAACCTTTTAAACAGAGATTAGGGTGGGGGATAGAGACATTGTGAGTTCAGGAATAGGAGTTATAGTTGGAGTAAATATCTCCTAGAAATTGTTTTTCACTCAGTTTGCATACAGAAACAGTTTCCAGTTGATTATATACAAAAAAGTATTAATTGGAAAGTTATTTTCATGGTTTGCAGAATGAACTCAAAATACTGATACAGATATTCAGTATATATTGCAAAGCTACTTTTTCCCCCCATAGTTATTTTGAATGAAATTACAAGTTACTAAACAAAATCACATATTACAACTTTATAGGCATTCTAATTCATGTCTGAATTTATGGTCTATATAATCCCTATACATTTTAAATGATTTAATTTAAATCCCTATACATTTAAATACATTTTATATGTTACTATAATTACATATTTCTCCCAGATATATCTTAAAAGTGTTTTAAATCAAACCCTAAAATTCTAAAGCTTATTTTAGCCAATTCCTTCAGTAATGTGTAGCTGGCTTTATTTTGACATTTGAGTAAGTCATTTTGCAGTAACAAAAACCTTATCAAAATATTGTTTTCAGAATCTGCCATTGCTGAGCCTGTTGATTTTTTTTTTTTTTTTAATGTTTACTCAAAGTTTCAAAGGTGGTCGCTCAAATAATACTATCATGTTTGTCCAACTGTTACGCAAAAGTCTTGCATAGATGCATCTCTAGGCAGGAGCCATTCATTCTCTGTGCCTGAGCATGAGAAAGGAGATGCTTTAAGGGTTCTGTTAATGCATTCTCTTGTCAAATCCAGTTATTGGCTTTAAATAAATTTTCCTGCTTTGATGAGTGTCTTCTAGGAAAATGATAGTGTTTCGAAAATGTGTACAAATACACTTACATTTAGTTTTGTATGAGGAATTCAGTCTCATTCAGTTTTATCAGATTCTGTTATTTCTAGTCAAAGCATAAAGTCTTATTTAAACCTCTGAAGTTACTGTCCTTCATCACAGTTCCCTTTAATGTGCTCCGTGATCTTATGAAATCGCTCACCCCACAGGTCATGGGGCAGGAGACATCCTCTCCTCTCCTTTCTTTTCACCAAGTAAAGGTATTGGCGTTTGATCCATCGTGGTTTAAGGCACAAAAAGACACACGCCTTACTTTTTCCTGTCTCTTCCTTTTTTGTGCCTGCCCTCAAACAATTCTGGATGTGTACGTATGTGTTCAATAATCTGCTGTTAATAAATACAGAAGGACCTGTTCTTAAGGGTACCACTCAAGCATCCAGACCTGCCAGCACAGAGCTGCCACTGTGCTGACATGTTTACTAAGTGAAACAATGAGGTTTGCCTTAGCAGAGTCCTTCTGTTGCAGTTTTTTCATATAGCCAGTTTTAATTTAAATAGGTTAATCTTACTGACTTTAACTTAAACCCATCTTGAGGCTGAACTTGATCTGAAAAAGCTTTGTATCAAGTAAAGTCAAATCTGTGCCCCATTTTGCAATATGTGAAAAGTTTATTCAGATGATCAGGTGTTCAGTGCAAAAAAGGGTGCTCCTCCTAGTGAAAAGCAGTGGCCAGATTGCCTGAAGGGATAGACAGGGAACCTTGGCACCAGAATTGAGAAAGAAAGAACATATGTGAAGGATTGGAATGTGTTCAAGAAGAGAATTTAAAAGGAAAGGGGTATAAAATTCTTGGAATGATTTACAGGAAAGCTTATCAAGGACAATCACCAGATTCAACTTTTCTATTTGCACTTGTTTAGAAAAAAAAAAAAAACTATGGAAGCTGTGCTGGGTCATTTTTAACAATTTGCAGTGACTACAGAGAGGATCAGGAGCCTAGCATCAGAGTTCAGGCCAAGTATTTGCCAGTTTGGGTCAAATGTATTTGGAGTATTGAAGAAGATGTCCCTAAAATGTGATGAAATGGGCATTTCTTTGTGTAAGATGAGTAGAGTTTTAGAATAGAGAAGACAGCATGTGTATGCTCGCAGCACATTTGACTTGCCTGCATATCTCAGCTCCATAGGATGTTTCCCATGAGTTAATGCAGAAATCTAGAAAAGCAGGTATGGAGTAGGATACAGTAAATTAATGACTGTCTCTACAGCTAAATTTAAACTGGAAAAACATGGCATAAATCAGGTCAGATTTACCATGAAAATTGCTTTCTTTTCTTTCCCTCTCTCCCTTCCCCTCCTTTCGGTTTATCTGCCTATCTACAATTTTGGTTGTGGCCTTATGGCTCTTGATAGCCGTGTTAAATCTTTAGGAAAAACTGGTTTAAGGGCCTCCACTAATACTTTGCCTGCAAAGGCCAAACCTGGGATTTCACAGCTAGCAGTTTAATATAGGATATAAGAAGAGGGAATCTCATTAATTAGACTGTATGCCCCTTAAGGGTTTCCCAGGTGGTGCTAGTGATAAAGAACCCACCTGCCAATGCAGGAGACATAATAGATGCGCATTCGATCCCTGGGTCAGGAAGATCCCCTGGAGGAGGGCATGGCAGTCCACCCCAGGATTGTTACCTGGAGAATCCCATGGACAGAGGAGCCTGGTGGGCTACAATCCATAGGGTTGCACAGAGTTGGACACGACTGAAGCAACTTAGCACACACGTATGTGCTCCTTAAAGATTCATGAATCAAATTAGCACCTTGAATGGAACTCAGTAGTCAGAGCATTTGGCTACTAGTTTAATAACTAGGTTGTTAGACAGATAACATAAGTTTCTTTCTTGTTGGGGTTCCTATATGTTATTGGTCTAAACAGCAGCTTTGGACCTTAAAGGGCTTTAACAGGCAGAGACTAGATGAGGGAATCACATCTTCAGAAGGACAGGCAAGGAAGGGGCAGAAGTGGAAAAGCTAAATCAGGCTTTGAGAATTGCAAGGAAGACCCTGGTCCTTTACCCTCATGTTCGGCAGAAAATATAACTGGATTTAAGAGAGGAAAGGGAGACTGGAGCAGATTGGAGTTTACTCTGTCAAAACTGGGGAGACACTGATTAGAAAGTTGAGGTGATTGAGCTAATGCTTTAGGATTATTCTGGACTCTGTGCATGGTTAATGTAAGATGCATCTGGAAGGAGGTAGACAAGTTAGGAAGAAGTACATGGTCAAGATCAGAGGAGTGGAATGTAAACTAGGAATACAGTGGGAGACAAGATACTATAGAGGAATAGAATCTATGGAATGTAACACCAGGTTTTATAAGAACAGGGTTGAATTGAAATTTCTAGCCATCAGCACTAGGAGGGTACCCTTAGTAGAGAAATTGGAAGCAGTGGGAGGGTAGGATAGGGTGGGGGAGAGAAAGTACCATATTCTTCACTCAGTCCTTTGTTTGGTGATGAGGAGACTTAGGTTTGATTAGCTGTTCTATATCTGAGAAGTATATTTGGGTCTAAGTCGAGACTAGAACAATGCCATACTATTTACACGTTTCAAACTTTTCCATTTGGGTGGAAATTTTGGGGATTGGTGATGTTTTGGGGGAAGTTGAAATTACTAGGTAGAAGAAATTTTGGTTCTGAACAGGTATTTAAAATTTTTGTTTGTATTTTTGTAGGCTCCCTTTATTCAATAACCTTCTCTATAAATTTCACTCAAGACTGTCATAGAGTACAGATAATATGAAAATTGAATTTGATTTTTACATGAAGATCAGACCTTCCGTGGTTTCTGTCCCAAGTAATTATTGAAACATTAAGTAACTCTATAATGTTCCTGGATTTACATTTCAAACATCATTTTAAAATGATTCCTAAAGGCCTTGAAAGGGGATTACTTTCATTTCTGTTTCAATGTTTTTGATTCTTTTTGTTTGACAGTTTGTGAAAAACAAACTAAAAAATAATCATGAGTACATGAAGCCTTTGTTATACATATACATTGTCATAGACTAGTTATGATCATTTGGTTCGTGGTCCATAGAGATAACCTTGGCTAGAAGACTTTTCTCATGAACAGTGAGCTGGTACAAGGAAGGAACTAGGCTTGAACTTTCTAATAAGATTCTCTGAGATACTTTAGGATCTAAATATGCTTACCTGTAAACTTAAGTGTTAGCATATTTTTTAAAAAGACATTTACTTAGTATCATGGCTTTTGGTTTTCATTGCTGAAACTATGATGCCTCAGATAACCAGAAAACACATCCATGTGGTTAAAACTCAGTTGAAAAAAATGTTTTTCTTTAATAAAAGACTAAGAGGTAGGAGTAGGGATTATTTCTAGAACTATCAAATATTCATTTAGCCAATGTTTATCTTCTGACATGTGCAGGCATAGAACTAGGCACTGGATAAGTCAGTAATGGTCCCTGCCTTAAGAAAGTACTCATGTCTTAGTAGTCACAAGCAGACATTAAAATTAAATTAAAAAGTGCAATAAAGTCTGTGTGCAAGGGGACACCTAAAGAGAGAAAGAGTAGTTGTGAATGGATCTGAGAAGTAGTGTTGCCTTTCTCATCTCCTGTCCCCTGCCCAGCCCACTCCACTTGGGTTGTGTCCGTCACATCCCTGAGGTTGCACCTGACTAGGTCCTCTGTTGGCAAATCCAGTGTCAATCTCCCCGTCCCTTATCACGCCACCCAGTTGACTGCTCTTTCCTGTTAGAAACACTTTCCTGGTTTTTCTCCCACTGCCCTGCCCATTCTCAGTCTCCTCTGCTGACGAGCCTCTGCTGGACTGGCCTGTGGAAGTTGGAGATCCTAGTTCCTTCCTCTCTTCACTTCCCTAGGGGAGCTTGTCTAGTCCTGAGGATTTAAATGTCATCTGTATGTTAATGACCTCCAAATGTTTATCTCCAGCTCCAACCTTCCTCTGTTTCCAGGCACCAATTTTCAACATCTCATCTCTTTATCAAAGTGTAAGAGGTTATCTCAAACGGAACAGTCCCAGACACAGTTCTTGATTTCATTCCTCAGACCTACATCTTTGTGACTGTTCCCCATTTCAGTACATGGCAGCACTTATTCCCAGTTGCCTAGTAATTGACTGGTTTACCTTGATTTATCTCCTCTTTTCTTGACTTAATTGATCCTTACAGTAAGTTCTGTCATTCTTCAAATGAAATCTAACCTCATCCATCACCACCACTCTACACCCAGCCAACCTCATCTCTCTTGAGGACCAGTGCCATGGACTTCCAGCTAGCCTCCAAGCTTCCACTCTTCCTCCAGGAGTCCATTCTCTGTGCAGCAGCCAGAGTGACCTTTTTAAAACACTTAAGTGTGATCATGTCGTCTCCAAGTTTCAAGGTTTCTAATAGCTCCCTTTGTTGTAGATGCTTCATTTTATAAATTTCTAGTATTTTAAAAATAATACCCATCTTCTAATACAAGTTTATTTTACTGTTTCTCCTTATACCTTACTAGAGATCAGGATCACAAGGAACAAATCTTTATTTGTATTTATAGTCAGATTTGATGTATAAGTTTATTTACACAGTTATAAAGTCTACATTAAGTTCTCTCTTTGAAAAAAGATGGTATATTATGCTTCAAATATTGTTATAAGGTCTGGTTCACAGTAACTAACTTTTCAGGCAGTTGTTCAGTTTGGATTTTTGCTTTCCATGTTCCTTTAAATAGTTGTATGAAATAGTAACATTTTAGACAATTTTTTTTTTTCACTTTGGCCTACATCAGAGAACTACAGTTTTCCAGAAACTCTTTAAAAACAAGGATTGTGTTAAATAGATCAGGGTTTTTTACTTCTCATTGCCCTTTTGATACTCTCCTTTATGTTTCATTCTTTTCCATGCTGTAATGGCTAGAAAAAAATTATTCTTTATTCCATATGCTCTTTAATATGGTTCTTCTAAAACT
This sequence comes from Cervus canadensis, assembly GCF_019320065.1. Lineage (NCBI taxonomy): Eukaryota > Metazoa > Chordata > Mammalia > Artiodactyla > Cervidae > Cervus > Cervus canadensis. The sequence goes on from NC_057389.1 coordinate 15,074,025, forward strand.
GCAGAGAACGAGTTTCTCCTATGTGTAAAGTTGGGTTGACTGGGAAAGCAAAATACCAGCTTTTGTGAAACTTTCTGATTCTCTCTTTCTCTTTGGGTCCAGGGTGGTGGTGGGGGCATTTAGTAAAAGATAGCTTTGGATTACCCTGAAATTTCACATTCATACTATCATTCTAAACATATTACCACCTTTGACAAGAGCTGAATATATTTTATTTCAGGATTAACTGTCTGATTTCCTGTGCTATATTCTGCTTTTGTTAGCCACTAAGTCATGTCCGACTCTTTGCACCCATGTACTGCAGCCTACCAGCCTCCTCTGTGCATGGAACTTTTCCAGGCAAGAATACTGGAGTGGGTTGCCATTTTCCTCTCCAGGGATTTTCTGCTTTAGCTCCATCTTTTTTTTTTTTTTTTTCCCTTCCTCTTCTTTCCCTACCTAGAATTTTTCTTTTTTATTACCACGGTTAAAAATATAATTATTGAATAGTCTTTGGTTATTCTATCAGGTGACGATTTGAAGAGCAGAATTAAATGACTTCTTAAATTAAAGGATTATAACCGCAAGTTCTTGAAATAGTATAGTACCTCTTTAGGAATGAAAGAAAGATGTATCTTAAACAAATCATATCCCAGGATAAGTCATAAATACTTTTTACTATTTACCTGCATAAGTGAAAACAAATTCAGGTGCCACCAGATATTTTCCTTAAGCTGTAGTGCAAAACCAAAACAGTGCTTCCCCCCAAAAGCTATTTATTCCTATCAGTTCTTAATTCTCTAGCTTTCAGCTATTTCACGTTTTATGTAACTGTTGTTAAGGAGGAGTTGGAGAACCTAACTTGTCTAGAGCAGTGGGCAAGAGCACAGTTCTTAAAGTGACACAGGCCAGAGTCTGAGCTCCAAGTCACTTTTTAAAGCTGTGCAACCTTATGCGATTTCACAGGGTTTTCTTGAGAAGTGCAGATAATAGTATCTACCCAACAAGGGTATTCTGAGAACTCCCAGAGGTAATAGTAAAAATGATTACACTGGCCTGACACATTTTAAGCA